>NC_092208.1:92791813-92806586 GCF_043381705.1 Parasteatoda tepidariorum
ATTTAGATCTAAAAGAAACAGTTATTCATCATTGAAATCATTTTAATTTACAAAATAAATTTTTTAATAAATGTTATGAATAGGAATGAAAATAAAAGAAATTCGAACTTCCTTTTTAATATTTGATGTTTTAGTACAAATATAATTCTGATAGTCCAATAGATTTATCTCAGTAGGTATTTTGACTGATTTTTTGTAATTAAAAAATACCACCATAATACATACACATATATATATATATATATATATATACATATATAAATAAATTATCCATAATTATTACAAATTATTGAATGAAGTTTACTTGGATGAAATAAGTTCATAAGTACTAGTATACTAGTGAGGTCGCAATATTAACCCTTCAGTACTGCTAGTTAACGTTTAATATTTTGTTTTTTGAGAAGCATTGGTAGAACATTCATTACTATTGATGTATAGTGCGTAGAAAAAAATGGGACCACTCTGAATAACTTTTGATCTAATGGTCGGATCTTCATGTTCTAGGACTCAACCGCAGTAGCTCGAGGGAGTGATCTCAAATATTCTTATTAATAAGTGCAGACGATATTTTAAATTATGAAATCTGACAGAAAAACGTTCTTTCTCTGAATTGCTTGAATAGCTTTTTTTTAAAAAGGTTTTTGGATTTTTATCCCCCGAAATATAGGGTCCGACTCAATCTGGGAAATAGGGTCTCAATAGTTTGACCAGGAGAGCGCTCCAAAGTTTGGACCATGTTAATTTTACTTTTTAGCGTACTTCGTTATATCTCGAGAACTTTTAAAGCGAATTGAATGTTTTTTGCATACAATCATAAAATTCGTTTATCCAAAGATCAAAGTAACTTTCAGTAAATGTTTATTATTTTACTTAAGAATGGTCGAAAATTTTTTTAATTGTAATACAATGTTTTGCACGATTTTAAAAAATATAACTTTACACGTCAAAATACAAAATTTGAGCAAAATCGGCTGAATAGTCGAGAAATTCTTACGTTTTTGGTACGTTTGAAAAGCACGTTTCTGTGTCTGATTTCGAAACTTAATATATCGTCTGCACTTATTAATTAGCATTTTTGAGGACACCCCCTCGAACTATTAAGATTGAGTCCTATAACGTAAAGATTCGATCATTAGATCAAAAGTTATTCAGGATGGACCGTTTCTTTTCTTTTTTTTCTTCTTTTTCTTGGTGCACTGTACAGAAGCGTTGTTAAATATTATTAAATTTGATTTATAATAGATGCTGTAAAACAATATAGGCCATCAATTTAACCAATTCATTCTTCAAATCATTAGTTTTTTTTTAGATCAAACAATGACTGCAAAAAAGCCTTCACTCAAATGAATCAAAATTATATTTTAAACATAAGAATAAGCTACACTAAAAAGTAGATGAAAATAAAATAACTTAAGGGATGAATAAAAAATGCGCTAGAATTGAATCTCACAAAGAAAGTGTAGCGGTTAGTTATTTTTCAGGATTCTCTAAGATAAAGAGTTAATTTAAGAAATAAAATAAGGTTGAACGGGGGGAACATTGAAATAATGAGACAGAATATTAAGTGAATCACTTATATTTCAGTTTATTATGACTTGATGAATCCCTATGACAATCTCACACCGTCACTCCAAAATATAAAACATAATCAATTATTTAAATGTATGTTAAATGTAAAATTCCTAGTTATCCCCAAACTCATTATACAAATATTTCATTTTTCTTTGAATCTTTTTTTCTCGTGATGTACTCAGATTCCTCCAAGCATATCTAATCTCGCTCTCTCATACCGGAGAGCCAACGAATACTCAAAATATAAAATGCCACATTTCTGAAGAAGAAAAAAAAATTTTTTTGGTGCTGTTTGACCCCTTCGCCTTTTATGAGTGTAAAAGCAAAGTTCTCAACACAGTAAATTTCCACCGCAAGCGATATTCCCCTTCGAAATGGGCATAATGTATATAGTTCGTTCATCAGGAGTTGGCACTTGGCTCCACCTCCTCGGACGAAGAGTTCATTTAAGGACGGCGAGTATAGGGAGAAACGTCTCCGCGCTTGAAATTGTGACAACCCTTACTGCTCGCCAAACGTAAACAGTGAATTCTTTTTCAGTCACTTACTTCTGCTATTATATCTTTCGTTACTCCAGCTAATTAAATGCAGGGTGATTCTAAAAAGACGGGCAAAATTTTAGGAACTGATAGTACGCACCCAAGCAAACAATTTTTATCAAAGAATGCATGGTCGAAAACAAAACGCAAAGGTGCTGGAGCATTTGGAAAGTTGTTTGATGCAAACCTGAAAGCTGCATTCCTGTTGCGAGTTACTGCGCTGCGTTACTTGTCGCCAAGCTTTCGGCCGCTGCAGGGAAATTTCGTGATATGCTGGTGTGTTTCAGAATGTTCGCCTATCTTTTCTTTGCCGTTGTACTGCTTGCATAGCAGCTGTTTATTCTCCAATGGGTAAGTCTAGTGGGTGTAGAATTTGTCTTGATGATAAACATTTGTTTAACAATAAGGTTATAAAAATAATTTAATTTGTTTAAATCCCAAGTACAGTGAAGGATATTTGGAGCATGTTTAAACCCAATATCGTGTAAGTTTGATTCAATCTCTACTATGGTGTGAATCTTCAACTAGATTGAATGGCTTAACTTCTACTGGAAAATGGTTTGATTTAACACTTAATTAAAACTCTATCCAAAGTGTCCCTGATTGCGACACTATGTTGTTCTTGCAAGACGGAGCTAGTGTTTGATGTATTGGAGGAATACTTTTGGGACGGCAATCTGGCTCTGGGGTATCAAGATTCCGCTGGAATGGGACGTGTTTGGCCCCCATATTCTCCGGATCTGAACACACGTAATTCATTTTTGTAGGAAGATGTTAAATGAACTCTATTTCAGTTTAATTTAAGCATGGAACCTTGTAATCAAGATTGAAAAGTAAAATAATCGAATCCAACTAAAATTCATATTAACGTGCAGCTAATTTTATCCATAACAGGGTGCAGCCTTAGTAAGATGTTAAATGGAACCACATTTCAGTTGAAGTTAAAATGTAGAATTGTATAATCAAATTTTAGAAGTACGATAATATAAATAAACTTGACCCTATATTGAAGTTGTAACTATTATAAATAAGGTATTTGTAATAGGGTGCATATTTGCTGCAACTTTAACAGGGTAATGAATTAAACCCTATTAAAGTCGCCCCTATTATATTATGCCCTTTATTAAAGTTGCCTCTATAACGTATACCCCATTATTATATATTTAACCTTATTTCCTATCAAGCTGAAATATATGTAGTATTCTATAGAATCAAGTTTACGATAAACGATAATAAAATTGAACTTAACACCATATAAAAGAAGGCTAACTTGTGTGACATTATCAAATTAGCTGCACACTTCCTTACAACACGCTCTAAAATGACTAACAGCCATACAGCAAAAAGACTGTTATTAATATTTGTATGAAATTGAAACATAAAACTTTGAAAAAGTATGAATGTTACTTTTCTCTAGAGTAGTATTGCTTACAAAATTTAAACATTTGAATCATTTAAACATTGAAAATGAAATAAAAAATATTTTTAAATTTAAAACTGATGAGAAAACTACATTCAAATCTCTTCCAACCTGTCAGACACTTTTCCTTACACTATAAGCAAAAAAAAAAAAAAAAAAAAAAAAAAAAAAAAAAAAAAAAAAAAAAANATTCACAAAAAAAAAAAATAAATAAATAAATAAAAAAAAATTGCATTCTATATCGACAAAGGAAAACTTATTCTATAGTGTAACAAAACCTTAGTATTGCTTAAACAGCACTATTGAAATATAATGATTAATTTATTCTACAAGAGCGCTAAAAATGTGACAGAAATAGAAAATGGCGAGTAGTTACTCATTCTATTTCGAATCGATATGCCATTACAATTTTACCCGATATCCAATGTGAATTGCCTTCATTATTAATGATGGTATTCTTCGAAGAACGAGAGATAAATTGTATATGCATCCAATGAGATGTTTAAAAGGTCAAGACCAATATTAAACCGGGAGATTTTGGAGAGTTTTCGAACTATAAGGATGTTTAAAATATTGAGAGAGAATGTTTAATGATAGCCCACCTAAAGATATTGTCTCTGTAAAGCAATTAATCTATGACTACTTCAAAATGATGGGGCATAACCAACTATTAGCCCCGAACTAAATTAACATTTTGAGCTAATAAAAGAACTATATAGCTCAAATTTGCTTAAATTTCAATAGGGTGCTAATTAGAACTATATAATCAAACAAACTAAATTTTCTTAAACTTCATTACATCATAATAGGGTTCAATTCGTAAGGAAACAAAATTTAACTTATCTCTTTTATTCAGGATATAGCACATTTGCACATATTATGGGTCATGACACTGATAATGTGGTTCAACTTTTCCTTTAAAGTGTTGAATAAGGAACAAAACCCATTTATCTATCCTAATTAAATTAACATTTTAATCTTTTAAAGAATTGTAAAATATTAGTTTGTTTTTAGAAAAGATAGAGTACTTACTTGCTAGAAATTTTAGAGCTGCATCGTTCAAATTTGTTGCAACTTCAATAGGTTGCTAATTTGAATGATATAATCGTACGAATGAAACCTTCTTAAACTTGTCATAATAGGGTTCAATTTGTAAGGGAACACGATTTAACTTGTCTGTTTATTAAGGTTGCAATACATTTGCACGGCACTGATAATATGGCTCAGCTTTTCTTTTGAAGGCACTGAATAAATAAATAAATAAATAAAAAAACAATTTATTCTAACTAAATCAACGTTTTAATCTTTTTAAAAAACTATAAAATATTTGCTTAGAAAAGATACAGTATTGATTTATTAGAAATTTTGGAGCGCATTGAAAAATAATGCAGTTCAAATTTGTGGCAACTTGACAAATCGAATGTGGGGCAAGTTGAACAATATTTTTGGGTAAATTAACTTTTCGCAAACTTAATTACAATAAGCACTGTTAGAAATTTTTTTAGAAAAAATGGTTAAATAACAATTTATTTTATCATATTCAAACAAAATAGTGAAATAACCATAAAAAGATTGTATTTAACTGTCGTTAACTGTGTGTAAAACCGTTTATTGACTGTTTTCATCAAATACGGTTAAATACCAGAATTTTATCCGTCAATTATGCCTACCTAATGAAGCCACTGATCTCATTGCATCCGGGTACATATTAAAACCGAGTGGGCTAATCTGACAACTTTATGACCGACAGAATGGGGTTTCAAATCCCAGCGTTGACACTATATATATTTCCTCGATATCCCTTCAATACATGGAGAGATTCCAATGTCCTGTACTCTCCAATTTGTGAACCTGGACTACTAGAATATGATACTCTCATTCATGCATAGATGGCATACCGCAAATCTGTTTAATACAAAAAAGTCTAGCATTTCCCATCTCTTACGATAGGTAAAACAACCTGATAAATTATTTAAGCCACATGTCACTGTTCATTTGATAAGACACAACTCATCCCTAACATAACTCCAACGCCCATTACCTAACAAAAAGCCTAGCTCTAAATGTCCAATTATATTTCTTTTTCACGATTTTGAGACCTTGTTTGTTGTAAATGGTTAAAAAGCTATATAGTTTTGCATTCATGATTTTTTAACCATACTAGTTTGTAAACGGTTTTAATACCATAAAGGTAAAAATTGTTGTTTACAGTAAACTTTACGATTAAATGGATGGACAGATTGTAGCCAAGTTTTTTTTCCCGTAATCTTAGAATAAAAATTCTAACAGTGTACTATGATTCAAATTAGATAGAAATAGGGGAGCTATCCTCCCCAGATGATTAAAATTGGGAAGGCATATCTTTGGCTATGCTATCCTAATCTTCATTAGGAATGATTCCCAGAACATCGCAAACATTGTGCAGCGTTGATGCAACGTAAATAAAGTACTACTAGCATGAATTTTTTTAGTCATTAGGTTCAATAAAACATATTTCAATGAATAAAACAAAACAAAATATTATTTAAAAAAATTTATCACAAAGAAAATAAAGGCTATTAAATTCTCTGTAAGTTAATTCGAATTATATACTTTCTATAAATAAACAAGATATATTTTTCAATGATTTTGAATTTTTAACCATTTCTCGATCCATTTCGATCTGGTATTGAAAGGTTGCTGCTGACGAGATACATTATCGATAAAAAAAAGTCCTGATGGCAAATATCAAATGCACCAAAACGACATTACTTTCCGATCCCCTTAATACATTAAACGCAATATCATAAGGAAAGAGAAAAATATCTATAGTGTACTGCAAAATTAATTTTTTTTAAAAATTTGCATTTGTTAGGATGCCATAAAAGTTAGAATAACAAAATAATAATAACAGATATACATACAAATAATGAATAATAAAATTATTCAAAGGACTTGTAATATTTTTCTATGACACGTATCCTATTTAGAAATATATTAATCCTGATAAAATAACTAAAAGAAAGAAGAAGAAAAAACAGAATAAGGGGAGGGATAGTGCAAGGTTTAACCTTTGGTAAAAACAGAATCTGTAGAGAAAGGAATTGGATTAATCTGTGGAGCGTAAAAAGGGCATTTGGCGAAGATTGGCAGGCAGAGAGATAATGTGGAAATAGAAGATCTTTTTGTTTTTCTCTTCATCAGGAGTCATGAAAAGAATAAACAAAATACTTGACATTCCAAAGAAAGATGGATCGGCCTATTGGCGACGTTTGACAACCAAAGATGACAGACATGTCTCAGAAATGGTAAACAGAAATCTTTAACTAAACGGTTCATAACTATTAATAAAGTTGCCAAATGTAATAAAATATTTTTGCGCAAGAGCTAGTCTTTTTTTAAAAAAAAAATCAGGCATAGTAGGTATGGCTGGATGTTTGGCATTTACAATATATATATACAGAACTATAATTTTAAAAACCAGAAAATTTCCGGAAAAAGATGTAACCATATATGAATGAAAAAAATTATTAAATAGAGGGTTTAAATACCATATATTTTGGTTTTTATAACCAGAATTATGGTTTTTACTAGAAAAGTCATTCCCATAGAGCACGATAATTTTACCAGAATATTTTCTTCCGATTGAGCATGCAATTAACAAATTTAATGTATTCCCTCTTTTTTTTTTAAACTTTAATAATTAGATCAAAAGTTATTAAAAGTGAATCATTTTTATATTTTTGCCGACTTTACATATTAAGATTTACAAATGAAAAAAAAATAAATTCAAAAATCATTGAGTTCAGAGATCAGACAATGTTTTCATAACGAAATCAGTTTTTTCTAAAAATAAACGTTTTCTTAATACCAAACTTTAAAAAACTCTTGTTATCTACCTTTGATGTATTGATTAAAATAAAGCCTCTCAGCTCAAAGCTTTGGTTTCAGCTTACAATATCAACACAAACCGCTTTGATCCAGATTGGAATATTTGAGTCAGAATTTCACATGCTTGAATTATTTGTTCCGGGAACAGTCTAAGTAAGCATCGATTTTCCTGAATTTTCTCCTTACTAAGGAACTGATTTAGAGGGGTTGAGTCTTAAAGGGGTTCACATTATCTGTTTGTCGGAAAAAGGATTACACACTGATTTGATGACACTAAATTTAGAATTTAAAGCAGTGTTAGGGATGAGATTTTCAAAACTTTTGTTTATGGGAAGCGAAAATGTGTTTACAAAGTGATTAGCGATGGGTTTTACAAAGTAAATGATAGTGTAAATTATGCAAATAATTTTAATGTGTTGTTTATGTTTAAAGTACGCGTTATTATTTGAAATTTAAAAATCAGGGAAGTTTAGAAGAATTAATCTTCATTTTGGAGAAACCAATAATTGTTTTAAAAAATAATAATAATGAATTATCTAAAAATAAACCAAACACATGCGGCGACGTTATTTGTGATATGAATTTTTGTCTAAAAATTACATATCAAAATAAACTTTAAAACTTAAGATTTTCATGTTAAGGATTTGTCATTTTGAAAAATAGCTTTGAATAAACGTGTGCTGTTTTTGTTTGAAGAAATCGTTATTGTTTGAAATAATAATTAAAAGTAGAAATTGGGTAAAATTAATGTGGGTAAATTTAATATAGTATTTTTGAACTATAACTATACTATAATATAATAACTATACACAAAAAGTCATAAGAAAATTTTCCTAAAATATTTTTTTTATTTCTAACAAAAAGCCACACAGAGAAAGATTTTTTGATCAAAACTACCAGAAAGTGGTAAAATTTACCGTGTTTTTGGTTCTATAGAAATAGCATAAATAAGGTAAGTTTTACCCAAACACCTTGGTAATGATCTTAGTAAAATTTATAATAAAATATAGTTTTATAATATGTGATAAAAGTTGGTAATTTTATCATGATACCTTAGAGCAAGGTATAAAAACCTTTTATTCGGTTAAATTTACTTTTCAGTATTATATTTTTTATTAAATGCATTGCAATGAGAACTATAGCTTTTAAAACCCAAATTTCTGGTATTATACTGTTACCTTATAGATGGAAAAGTTACCAATTGAATTGTTCAAATACTGTATTGTTGTTGTTCACGTATGCCTGTTTAGGCAGAGGGGGTGCGATTGTTCTTGTTTTCTAGTAGCGCCATCTATGGCCAAGAATTCGACTTCTGCCACACCATACGTCTCACCCATTTATAGGGCAGACCCATTCATACATCCATTCATTCATCCACAGATCGTAATTTTGACCTGAATCGGAGAACAATCGATCTCCAATCCAGTACCCCCAGAAGTATTTATTTGTTATGGGAACATGGAGAACTTTTGCGACTCGACAGATTTAACGTGCATCAGTCACTTTACTACACGGGAAGTCTTCGGCCGGCGGGGTTCGAACGCACGAATTCTCGGACATGGGCCCATCGCCCTACCGACCAGGCTATCCCGGCACAAATACTGTATTTTTGAGCTCTATCATCATAGTTATGCTTTTTTTATTACCAGAAATGTCATTAGTATACATATGGTAATTTTATTAGAATTATTTTTTTTCGTGCAAGATTCAACAATGAAGTAAATACAGTAGTACTTTAAGTACAGAAATATCTTAAACAACGGTTTGCAAAGATTTTGTATTATTTTCTTTATATAATTATAAAAACGAACATGGGCTGTTTTTGTTTGAAGTACGTGTTGTTGTTAAAAAATATATATATATAAATTAACACGAACATTATTCCCGGAGTGTTTTCGGGATGTAGACTTCATTTAAAATTAGGTTCATTCATGTTATTGAATGGGAAAAATAGTGCGTACACTTAAAAAAAAAATCTGTAAAATTACAGAAAAAAACTTAGCTGATGTGCTAGTATAAAGCCGTTAATTTCACTGAAAAATATTGTTATAAAAAGATGGAAGCCTATTTTTTACGTAGATAAATACTTTTATTTAAACAAGCAGAAGCTGTTCCGTTAACAAAAAAAAAGAAAGAAAAACTCTGTTATTTTAAGGAAAAAAAAACAGTATAAAATAACCATTTTGGTCGATGCAAGCCGAGAGCAGAATTTGCACGACGAAGTAACACAGAATTTGCCTCATCCGTGTCATCTCATTAGGTGACGTCATCTCACTCTGTCTCCTCACTTACTGCAGCTCTAATTATGAAGAAAAAATCTTAAAAGTCTTCCTTATGAAAATGTTTCGCAATTTAACTTACCAAAAAAATTGTATCTAAGGACAGATACTATACAAGAAGAGTCAAATCGCAATTTTATTCATACAATATTCAACATCATAAAATAATTTCTAAAAATATCAAGTATAGAAAATAAACGTAAAATGATTTGTTAAAAAAAATGAAGTTACGGCAAGCAAATTGCATAGCAAAAATTAGAATGGTAATTAACAGTTTTGAACCGTTTAGGATGTACAATAGAAGAAAAAAAACTGTTCTGTGAAAAACAGCCTTAAACCGTCAAATACACATTGAAAATATGTGTAGCGAGCACATAACTATTTAAAAAAGAAAAATCTGTATTTACTTTTAACAACTATTTTCCCCGAGAAAAAAAATTTTTTTTTCTGTAGAATTCACTATTATTTTTAATAGTATAGCTGGAAAACTTCTGTACAATTTTACACATCGGCTGAAAGTTTAGAGTGCTATCGACATGTCTTCAATTTATTATATTCAAAAAACCATTGTTTTTTTTCTTTTAAAAAAAAACAGCTTTTCAATAAGTTTTATAAAGCAAGTGATTATATTTATTAAAGTGGTACCTGTCAACTTGACTTCCTGTCTACGTTAACCCCTATGTTCGAGATCTAAATTTATCTTATATGATAAAAAGAGTAAAACCTTTATAACCTGCTTATTTTGTATGTTGACCACTGAAATAAGTTTATCTACAATTGTTATGTGAATGCTATTCTAAATACTTTATAAATTGATTGAAGATATTTTATGTATATTAGAATTCTCTTAAGGAATTAGAATTTCATCGAATTGGTGAAGAAGTAAAAGTCAACTCTTTTGCGACAAAAGAAAATTATTAATGCTGATTTTGTAATAATTATTTGTACAAAAGAAATATTAAGGTTGAAATTTATATGATGTTAAGAGTTTTCTCGTTGTATATGACCTTGTGTATACACTATATATATATATATATGTATATATATATATGGATAGATAGATAGATATAGTTAAAAATATACAGAATAAAGAAAAGAGAATCTCTTTTCATTATTCTATAATTTTTTCCATGTTATCTCCCTATTTCGAACTAATTTTATGAGTTCGATATACTTGAAGCTTATGCGCAGTAAATAAACTTATCAATTTAAACTTATTAATTATAAATTTTATTAATTTAAACTTATTAATTATAAAACTTGTTAATTATGAAGCTTATTAATTATAAAACTTATTGACTATAATTCCTTTTTATTGCGATTAATACAGTTTGTTTTGCATATTGTATTTAGTAAATTGTAACTGCAGTTTTCTTCCAAAAATTTATAGGTCATCCGTTCGTGTTATTGACCGTGAGAAGCATCAACAAGAACACAGACACATCAAAATATGTGTCAACACATTTTAAATAGTAAACGAAATAAAATATTCAATTTCCACCATGCTTCTTAAAAGACATTTTAAGTTCCATTGTTTCTCAAGATGAGATTTATACATTCCATTGCGTCGAAGGTCATTCCTAAAGCATAATCCATTGCAAAGAGAATAGAGTTTTCATAAAGAACAATGTAGTTAGATGATACATCTACACAAATCTTAGCCAAATGAAATTTCAAATTGGTCTTTACTAGAAGATATTCAAAATCTTACAACAAAACCTTTTCTGGGAAGTTTTTATTTGAAATAATAAGGAGACGATATAAGTAGGATGACCTGACTTTTCCGTTTTCCAAGAACTGTCCTTGGGTCAAAGTTTATGACCCGATTTATTGCATGCCCAGAATCTGTTCTAAATAATAGTTTTTCAAAATATAATTGCAAAAACTAGTAGNATATATATAAGTAGTAGTACAACATGCAATAGAGCATTATGATGAGTTCTGATGAGTTTAATACTTCTTCTGCCTACTATGTTACTGAAATGTAATACATATAGAACTTTGGCAATATCGCCGCAGACAGCTTTTGAAAATAATTAAAAACTGAAATCAAAGTACTTCCGTGCGGGTAAAGGCGCGGGTACCAGTACCAGTTAGTCATACAATATTTGTTGTTATTCTTTTACCCATTCATTATTGTGTTAAAAATGAATTTTCCAAATTAAATTATAATGTCATTCATCGGAATAACCCAAAACGTGTTG
Organism: Parasteatoda tepidariorum; assembly: GCF_043381705.1. Classification (NCBI taxonomy): domain Eukaryota; kingdom Metazoa; phylum Arthropoda; class Arachnida; order Araneae; family Theridiidae; genus Parasteatoda; species Parasteatoda tepidariorum. Next base: position 92,803,698 of record NC_092208.1, read on the forward strand.
CCATTGTTTACGAAGTTTTGCTGGAAAAAAAAATTCGCACCAAAACAAATTCAATTTTCAGCGTAGCATTTGAAAAGAAAGATACATTCTCGAAATGAAGCAAAACTTTTAAGTAGTATTTAAGCTTAAGATATCATATTAATATTATATTTTTGTTGAGGGAATATAAATTAAATAAGAATAAAATTTAATGGAATTATTATCGATTTTTTGCCAAATGGGTGAGAAAAACGCCTTTAGAAAAGTACATTTCGTAAAATAATTTTTACGTTTTTTTAAAAACACGTAACCAATAAAGCTAAATGATTTTTTAAAAAGCCGTTGTAAAATGTAAATAAAAAAAGTAAATTTCTTATGCTACAAAGTTACTTTTTAATTTCACGATAGCTTAAAAAATGACTTAATTAAATAAATAAATGGAAAAAAAATTAAATATCACCATTAAGAGGGACTTGTTCGGGTAACAGTGAAATGACAGATATCTTATATATCAATAGCAAAAAAAGATTTGAAAGAATATTAAATATATTAACCATAATATATATTAACCATAATAGTAATATTAAATTATTTATGTGTCAATAAATACACATGGAATACAATATGTGATTAAAGCCTAAGCCATATACTTTTCAGCTTAGAATGGGTAAAACATAAGATATTTCATAAAAAATTTATGACAGCCAAAATTTCAATCGGCTGAAATAAAGGGAATTCAGTTCTTTTTTAAAATGAAAAGAAAACTAATCAAAATCCTGATAATAGTTACTAATAATAAATCAGTTAGATTGATCATTGTATAATGTATCACTCTATATTGTATTACTCAATATTGTATTACTCAATATTGTATTACTCAATATTGTATTACTCAATATTGTATCACTCTATATTGTATGATTCTCGGCTACTGCGGTTGTTCTAGTTTTGCTTTTTAACATTTATTTCCATTTTCCAATGACAACTTTACGTTTTCTGCTTCAAAGGATTTTTGCTTCCTCATTCACGTATGGCAAGTCTTAAGAATGGGAGCTTATTATCGAGCGCTTGAACCATATCGACTTTTATTTATATCTCGATATTTTTGTAGCAAACGGAGATCCTCAAGTATATCATTCCGCTTCAGATTCCTAGGATTATTCATTTAATGTTACTGTCTATTTGTTTCATTTATTACACATATAAAATTAACTGACACTATTTATCTAGTATACCAAGATCAAGTGGATGACATTAGTAATATATTATTCTGATTATTTTTTAGTATGCTAATGGACTGATATGACATTTAATACATATAATAATATTAATTAACATAAAAACAAATAATTTGAATAGGTTAATAAATTATAATTATCTTTTTATATGTTAATTGATATGTTAACTGATTTAGTTTAAATTAGCGGATAAATTATCAATCGCAACTGTTTCGTTCCGGTAAAATGTTATTTTCGGAATAGACTAAAAAAATAACTGTTACGATATCACCGATAAGTTAAATAACAGCTTTCAATACAAACTATTATTTTATTCATCAAATAAATCTAACATGAAATCATTAGTTCTTTTATGACTCGAATAAAGACGATTATTCAAATAATGAATTACGTAAAAGTTACATGATTGATTTGGCATTTCGTAGAAAGTTAGTTTTCCTCAAAGAAGGCCGTTCCATTGTTTTGGAACGTTCTTTACTAGTATAAATCTATCGTCTGCAGGTTTCCCGCCATTGTCTCTCTATTGGTCATCCAAAACCGCTTTTCACCAAAATCAGCCACTTTCATCTTCACTCCGTCGTTAAATTTGCTTTCTAAGCAATAAATAACGTTCGAAGATGTTTTATGGCCTTCCCTTCGCCATTGAAAAGAACACCCGTGAGGAAGATGTTGTCTCGAAGATGTTAACCACCTTTTTACTCTTCTTTCAAGAGAACACACGAAGATAGAAAGCAGAGGTATTAAATAATTTTCTTTGGCAACAAAGCAAAGTCGTTTGCTAATGTAAAAGAAGACTAAAATCATTGGAAGAAACGAAAAAAAATGTCTATTAAGTCAAAACAAGAGGTATTTCAGAATGAATACAAAATTCTTTCAACTGAAGCAAATTTTTAATAAAGATGTTTTTTTACTCTCAAAGAAATTAAAAAAAAGTTACGCAATTATCTTTAAATTATTAGTCACAAAAAACTATCACTTTCAAAGTTATAACTAAAACCATACTAAAACCCCCGTTTTCATTTTCAAGCAAATATTTCAGAGTCTTTGTATGACAATAAAGCTATTTTACTTTAGGTGCCTGAAAAACAACAGAGAGTTTGAAAATTAATTTTAAAAAAAAGAAAGACAGACATATATGGATGCCTCGTGCTGTTTTAGGAGCTTACTCTTTATTTTTTCCCAATTTTAAAAATAGTTTCTAAGTTCATCAAAAAAATGGCGCTGCTGATAAAAAGAGCAACATTACTACAATTTTTAAATCATTGTTACATAGTTTTTCCCATTTAGTAGCGTCATCTGTTGGAAAACTTAGTAACTGATAACGAATCTTAGAGAAAATAAAAACTATAGTTTCTTGTCAGGGCTAAAGAGAATCGAAGGGCTAGTTCACTCCGCTCTTAGAGCTGAACGATTTCCCTCCTCATGACGTCACTGTGTCCACAGATCTCGGAGATCGTAAGCAAAGATATTATTTTATTTTATTTTTTTTAATGGCGGGCACTTGGAGCTATTGTCCATTGGCCACAGAAAGTGCCAGAACTGCTAATTCTCTTTTCGTTACCCAGTGGGCACCTGTGGCGAAGCCACGGCGGTGGAACAGCGTCGCCCACGTCACACTACCACAACCCGTTTATAGGGCGGGTCACATTCACACACAAATAGTTCGGTGATG
>NC_092208.1:92807140-92867502 GCF_043381705.1 Parasteatoda tepidariorum
ATTTCGGAATCCATTCTTTACATAGTTGTTCATTTACTTTAGGGAACACGCGGAAAATTATATTTTTTCCTTTTGTTTCTCTATAAAATGTTTTCAAGTTGCAATCGTGCAAACTGGCATTTCGATAATAGTTTTAAATTCTTGTAAATTCACTGCAAAAACTGAGGAAAGTCATTATAGAAAATAACAAATGTCTTAGAATATCTCGCAAAAGGAAATGCTCCAATATTAGTAAGAGCTAGTAGGGCCGAACGCTCCGTTCCTGAAGTAAAAGTGCGAGCTTTGCGCCAAAGTGACGTCACTAGAGAAAATCGGAGGATTGGCGCGGCGAGAGCTACTTCAAAGGAATGAACCAGCCCTTCTATTCTCTTTAGCCCTGGTTTCTTGTGCATAACGTTTCCTTCTGTTTTCCTTTTAGTAGGTTTATCAACGAGTCATTTTCGAAACTCTTGTTAATCTATCTTAAAGTTGGAATGCAAGCTTGAACTCCTTTCTAATAGTATCCAATATAACATATATTTATGAGCCAATTGTAAAGGGGTTTTCGTCTGACAGAAAAATATTCTATTTGCTCAATCTAAACGAAAAGAAAATTTTATGAATCCAATTTCCTTATTTAGAAAGTAGCTAATTAATATTTTGAAATAATTTTTACCTCACGTCATTCATTGAACCATTGTAATTTGGTAACTAGGTTCGTGGAACCTAGTTACCAAATTACAAAGTCAGAAGTATTATTAAAACATTTTTAAAGTTATTTTATAACAGCTTTCCTGGTCACATCATAAATAAGGATACGGCACTTTTTATAAAATTCTCCATCTAAACTTATCAGTAGTCATTATTTTTCAAATGTCAATAAAAATGTTTTGTTAAATCAATGTTGTTGCTTTGTTAATTTGTTTTGTAAAAAGTTTTTTTTTCTTCATTCGAATTAGATTGTTCAGTTTGACGGTCAATAACAATGCAAATCGGTTAAACTGAAAAACAAAATCAAGCCATTCAGTAAAATATCGATATTTTCTAACGAAAATAAAATTTCATTAACACTTTGCAGTACTGTACATCCATATATTTCTTATGTGAATTTTGAAAGATAAAATAGTGCTTAAAATAATGTCTTTATTCTTTCTTTTTAAAGTTTCATTATGTTTTGAGAATTGTGTCTGCATTTTAAGTTTGCAGGTAAAATGCTCAAAACCTTTAAATACATGTATAATTCTTAAGATTACTAAAATGTCTTATGTATTCATTCATAAGACATTTCTTTCTAATTTAATTAAATTTTAAAACTAATATTTAAATATTTAGAATCTAATTTATATTTTACTAACTTGTTAAAATATATTTAGAAATTTTTTTGAGACTTTACACTATATATATACTTTTTCTTTAAAAAAAAGTTAGAGGGTATTTTTTTTAAAATTAACTTCAACTTCTACTATTCTATTTCTACTAAAAATACTTAACTCTTTGACAGAAACAATAACGGCGTTACTTTCAGAAGACTTATTTAGTACACTGCGAAAAATTCCGGAAAAAATAAAGGGAAAAAAAGCTGGTACCTTGTATGCAGGATACGTTAAATCTATTTTTACCTTAAAATTTTATACCAAAATTTTCTCAGTAATGTTTATCAAATCAGTAATGTTTATCAAATGTTTTTCTCAGTGTGTTTCATTGATTTTACAATAAATATTACTGTATAAAAATTACGGTAAATTAGAATACGTGTTCTGCAAAATTTTGCAGTTAAAAAGGATTTCACGGTAAAAAGTACTGGTTGTCCTCTCTTTTTCGGAGTAGATATGTCATTATTATATCCAAGTGTAGTTCATCAAAAGTGTAAAAACCGAGGATATTTCTAAAACCATAATAGTAAGTTGAGAACCTAGTATTAAACATTGTGTCCCAAATGTCACACAAATAATCTTGATTTAAAAAAAAAACAGGTTTTTAATTAAAAACTGTGAATATTTTATTGTATAAAGTATAGAATTATGTATGAATAACATATTGAAAATAGGGTATTAGTGATTTTGATGGTATGTACAAAATGTTTAGTCAAAAATTTCAAAAACCATTTTTTGCAGAAATGTGTCTAATTTTTATCAATATGCTGTTGAATTTTGTCCTCCAGGCGTAAGTAGTTATGGGCTTATAGTGACATACATATGTCTAAGAAATAAAAATAAATAAAGAAAGAAAAAGAAAACTTTCACAAGCGTTTGAAATCTAATGATTCAAGTGGCTAGTTAAGCTCACCAAAATCAAAAATTGGAAATGGTTAAATTATTAAAGTAATGTTCAAAATGAAAACTCAATATTCTTTCGTGTATTGCTTCCTTTTTAATATCACTTGACCATCAGCTGCTTCGATATAGTTTCTTCTCGTGAGTAACATTCATGACCCTCATTTAAAATTTTGCGTTAATGTCGGGGCAATCTGCATGATACCATTAAAAACAGCTTTTTAAAATCACAAATAGTAAAAATGTATTAAAAAACAATACGCTTTCCAATGTCACAATGGTACATTTTCATCAGTAAAACAAAAATCAGATAAAAGAGATGATAAAAAGAAAAGTGAGCAGATAAAAAAAAATGTCTTTTATCCTACTAATAAATACCATTGTAACAACGAAACGTGTATTGATTTTTAATAAATTTTTGCTATTTGTGATTTTAAAACGTTCTTTTCAATAAAATCTAATCCTATCACCGAAAAAAAAAACTCTCGTAATTTTATATCCTTGATTGTTGGTGTGTTCATATAATATATAGGTTAGGAAAAAGATTAAATGATTTGCAATTTAAATTTTATTAGAATCATATTTGATTTATCAGATTTTCTTAAAAGTATATTGAAGATTTATGAAAGGACATCAAAAATAAAAAAAACAAACGGTTTTTAAATCATAAGAGATAATGAATTAAATTCAAATGCATAAAGATACCTTTTTGCTAACACAAAAATAAATTATTCAATGTGTAGCTTAAACGGCATGATAAATCCTGCTATTTTCAGTATTTTATGGAAAATAATTAGAATATTAAAAGTCAATTAAGCTTTATAAATAGAATTTAAGTTCGTTTAAACATAAACCTAACTTCATTCACGCAATCCAACAATAATGGCTCGTGTTTACTTATTGATTAAGGTTCGTAAAATTATACGAAAACTGAAAGCGATTGCATTTTTCTTTTTAAAGCACAACATGATTGTTTCCAAGGATGTAAAACTGTCATTAAAGAAAAATGCTGTGTAAATATAATCATTTAATCAATATGGGAACCACTTGGTTCAAATTTGGCGCTAAGTTGCAATTTAAAACTTTGTTTTGCGCCAAACTCTATGGGAAACTAAATATTAAAGTTGTAATTAAACTAATTTTAAGACTAAAAATGTTTTTATTCAACAGTTACTTTTGTTTTATTTTTTAAAACTAGTATGCATTCTTACATGGTTTTAATCTTTAAAGCAATGGCACGAAATAAACACCAACATTAAAAACGTTAAACACTGACAATTTTCTCGAGTATACTGTTTGGATCACTCAGTCCAAAGTATAACTAAAAAAAATTTTTTTAGCCCTAACATTCCTACATTTATTTCGTGCCAACAAACATTTTGAATAGGTTTTTACGTAATAATTAAAGCAGTGAGTAGCAATATAAGCACAAAAGTGTTAGTTTTAAAAACGTCTTTCTAATAATTGTTTGGCAGTTAAAACGTTAAAGTGTTCTATAAATGGCACACTATAAATTTAAAGTCAAAAAATTAAAAAGAAATATTTGTAAATATTTAGTTTTTTTCGCGTTTTAATTTCGTGTTTTGTTTTGAATTCAAAACAAGAAATGTATCTAAGAGAAAAAGTGCATTTCTCATTAAATAACATTCAAAATCAGTTTCAATCAAAATTCTCAATTTTGACTACCTAAATTACTAAGTTACTTAAACTTAATTTGAAAATAATGCACATTTTCAATACAATACAATTTAAATAAATGAATAAATACCTATTATATAAGCACTACACACGTTTTAAAAGCTAAATTGGTCATAGCTATTTCAAAGATTAAAAAAAAGTTACCAAAAAATAGTATTTATTTTTAAAACAATTATGCTTAAAAACATATTTAAATCACGTAGAAAGGTCTTTTTTTAAATAAAAACTATCCAACAATATGAAGCAAACTGCAAACGATGAATTTAAAATTATTGTTTGTTGAATGCTATTCTTAAAATTTGGTTACATCTTTAAATTTTTCACACTTTTTAAACATTATATGCGCAAGTTAGCAACCTCACACCAGCAAAGCTAGTATGTTTTAACTAAGGTCACCTTCCAAATCGCTTATTTGGCGATACTGTTGCATAAAATCAATCTAAAATGATTCAAGCATTATTAATCCCTGGAAAATATGCAAACGGTTTTGAAATTGTTGCCGAATGGCAACATAAATGAAAAGATATTAAAAATAAAAAACAAACGATTTTTAAATTGCAAGCGATAGTTCATACATAAATAAATACAAAACCCTTGATTTTGAATTCGTATTTTTAATTTTAACTAAACAGGTGAAATAAAAAATAAATCGGATATAATATGTAATGAAATTACTAAAATTTATTCTGAGTTCGTGCGATCCCGTCATATGACGCATTGAAGCCAAGCCCTCATCTTTTACAGTGCTTGGCTACCTTTTCGCCGTCGCCAAGAACGACCGGCACAAGATTAGGGGAAATATAGAGAAGAGAATCATCTTCAACGGAAGAGGTGGAGGAATTGTTCATAGGTGATGTAACGATTCGCGAACGTGAGTTACTCTGGAATAAATCCAAGGTTTTGCTTTTGAAAAGGGTGAGTGAAAAAACTAATTTTTTTATTAAGCGCTACGATATTAATGACTTTTCCATTGTGGTATCTGGCACTGTCATTTAAAGGAGGAATGAACAAATTGCACCGGTGCTTATGTACCTAGGAACATTAGTAGTAGTAATCGCTTGCTATCGAACGTTTTTCATTTTATAGTACTGTATTCGAAGTGACATTCAAAACAAATGCAAAACACATTTTTGAAATGCTGTCAGATGTTTTTTCTGGCATAAATTCAGAACTATTTAATGCAAGGAAAAAACCCAGCTAGCTCTATTCTATTTAAAGTTTCATTAAATGCAGCTCTCCCTTCACAACTGAGAAAAAATTTTACAAATATATATGATTGCCAATCAAAACAAAAATTTATATTTTATCTTTATAATTTAAATACAAAAGCTAATGTTCATAATAAGAATGTTTGGAAAATGTATTCCAGTGTTTATATTTTATTAAATTTCACTAAATCATTAACTTATTTTGCTTTTAATATCATTTTATATACTTTATTTTGTAGAATAATCTGAACTTAGAATATCCACATTAAAATTATACTTGTTAAGAGGAGAGGGAAAAAAAGTTTTATTGAATGAATAAAACTTACGAGATAATTGAATCCCTTAAAATAATCTATTTAATTGATTAGTTAATAAATTATTTTTTTTTTGTTATTTTGTTTAGAAGTGGATAGGTTTAAGATTCAGTCTGTGTGAAATAATTAAAAGAATTTATTTGTCCCATTATATAAAACGCATAAAATATATCTTTAAAATTAGAAAAGATTTGTTTGTATTTGTGACCCATGCAACTTTTAATTAAGCAAATATTTTAATTGGGTAACAATATTTTTCAGAAGATGAGAAGAAAATTGTTATGAAACTATTTAACTTGCATATTTTTATATTCCATCATTATTTACTTTAATTACAATATTAATCTCTAATACTAGAATCCAATTCTATACTAGAATATTAATTACATGTAGATTAGACTAAAGCAAACAATTAATTAGAATTAAAACATCCATACTATAATAATTTTATAAGTTTAAAACAGTTATTTTCTTAAAAGAAAAATAAATTAGTTAGTGTTTTTACGGTACCTCGTTAAAATTGTCAAAGGGTTATTAGCATCGATGGAAAAACTTGTCTAATTTAGTAACATTAGGTATACTTTCTGACACGGCGAATATGTATATCTCGCTCTCTCTCTTTTTATATTTATTTATTTCTGTAATTTTCATTTTCTTCGGGTATAATAGTTCACTTAGGAGAAAATAGGATAAACATACATGCAAAGGATTACATAAACATACATGCGTAATAAATTCTGTTCAATTCGCAATATAACTTAACAATTTTTACATCCGAATTAAGTAAACATGTTTCAAAACGCTAATTTTAAAAATATATAAATATAAAGAACTTAATAGAATCCCTTAACTATCATGTACATATCACTCAAAAAAAGTTTTGCTATGAAATATAGTTTATATCATTTTCTACATTTAAACTTTAATCGAATTCATACATAAAAATTCATCATATAAATACACTAGGATAGAAAAGTACTTAAAAAATGAAACTCAATATTAATGTACCGTTTCTAAATAAGCAAGTTTTAAACCGAAATATATGAATACATGTACAGGTAAATTTTAATTAGATACACAAATAAGAAATATATCATATAAATATATAGGGGTGGAGAAGTTGTTAAAATGAAAATGAAACTCTAAAATATGTTTTATAACAACCCTATCAGAAAACATGTGCTGTTTCTTAATGGGATTCACATATGAGAAACATATCAGATAAATTTTTAGGGGTACACAAGTTCTTGAAATAAAATTAAAATTCCAAACGTGCTTCATAACAAACATATATGAAAACATGTGCGGTTAAGTTTTAATCTGATAATTATATGAGAAATAAATTAAATAAATATATGAGAGTAAAGAAGTTTTAACAATAAAGCTTTAAAAAATAAAAGCATAGTCTCTGAAATTCATAAAATTTACAAGCGTCATACGCATCATTTAATAAAACCTAAAAGAAACAGTTTCCAAACCCTTAAGAACAGAAATCCAGTACGACTGTTATAAAATTATCGAAACTTAAAACACACGCATACGCAGCTATGAAAGGGATAAGAGATTAAATAACTTCAGCATTTAAAGAATAAATAGAATGCGTGATACTATTAATATTTAACGAAGAAAGAAAATTCTAACAAGCAAGTAATATTGGTTACTGACTTTGGATTATAATTACAGCAACTAAAAAATGTAAGTACTAAAAAAACGGGGAAAAAAGCGAAAACACGGCAACTGGTTTGATTAGGTCACAAAATAAAATAAAATAAAATTGAATATTTGAAAAGCAATCCTTTATTTATCAAAATAATTCATACTATATACATGTTTGTGAAAATTTCAACAGCACAAAGGAATCATACAAATTGAACCAAACTTGCATGAAATGTAAAGTGGAGTAAGACATGCAATCACAAAGTGAATGCGCAGGTGCCGCCTTTTATTGCGCATGTTCATTTATGCCATGCAGTTGCAATTTTCACAAATATTAATGTATAAAATGACACAATACAAACAAAACGACATGTATACGATAAAACTGCAAATTCTGATTTTGTATTCTTTTGAATTGTTTTTTTTTCTAGTGGAGGGGGGTATTTTTCCTTATATAGGTACACAAAAATTCTGCATTGTTTTTAAAGAGACATTCTTTAAAACATATACTTAATGTTCATACATTTTTATATCTTTTATATACCTGAAAATAGTACATTAATTTCAGGTATATAAATGAATAAAGTTTCATTAAATATAGGAGCATGCATATACAGTCGAACTCGTTTATAACGAGCACAAAGGGACCGTAACATGTACTCGTTAAATCCGAGTGCTCGTAATAAACGGGTCCTTAAGGCAGGCGAGCTACCAGAAGAGGGGGGGGGAGGTCAAATTATTGAATTTACATAAAATTTAATTAATACTTACTTACTTTAAATAATTTAATTAAATACTTTTCTTAATTTAATGACAACTACCCCCCCCCCCAACAGCAAAAAATTTCTATTTGCGCTACAGTCTTAAAGGAAAGAAGCAATAAACGGAAAGAAAAATAAAGGAAGAGATTCTTACCAAAACATTTATTTTTTTCATTAATCTACATATTTAAAATAGTAATTTGTTAGCTTACTTTGAAGTTTCAGTTCGCGTTTTTTTTTTTATTTCGCGCGCATTTCTTATCATTTTGAAAAAAAGATTGCAAGACAGAAAAATATTGCTCGCTAAAACCGGGTCTTGCTCGTTAAAAGCGACTTCTGTTCCATAGACTTAACATTGATCCAACCAAATATTCTCGTTTCCCTNTCTGATATTTGATAGTCTTTTATTACTATTTACCTTACTTGGTAATTTCGGAAATTGTCATTATACATTAATTAAAATATCTATCAATAATAATTAATTGGAAAATTAAGTCTAAAATATTCATTTAAATAATATGCATTGAAATAAATTAATCTTTTTGTGTATATAATAGCATGAGTGATAAGAGAAATTGGGGTACGTTACCGGACTTTTCAAGAACTATTTTATCGTAGAAACAAACGAAGCTATAAAAGAGAATTACATTTCTTAATGTTTATCTAGAATCATGTTATTATGCACATTTTTCGCCAATCGCATCAAAAGAAAAACGTAAATTTATATATATATATAATACAATAAAAAAATGTATTTAAGTAACATATCGCAACTTCATTGATATAGAAACAATATTTTTTCACGATTTTCAAAAAGAATTAATACTATTTTATAAATAATATTGAAAAAAAATTCGGATAATTTTTGTGTTCCTTACCTCGTAAATACTTATGATGCACCAGAATGTTTTTCAATTACTACCTTCGAGGTAATCTTGATTTATAATTTTTAAATTTTTGTTCTTGTACAGTGACATACTATCCAGACAAGAGTAACTGCAAATTCAGTATTTTTAAAAACGTGAATGACATGAAAATGCCCAAAGCTACATTCATGTATATATTGTACGTGGATGGTCACCCTATAGCACATCGATAAGAATATTACTACAAAAATAATTTTTAAAAATTATAAATATATACATAAGGAATAGTTAAATTATAATTAAATGAAACGTTTTTAATGTTTTGGAATTTTTTTTAAAGCTCGTGCATTTTAATCACAATGCAATTTTAATCCCAATTATGCGCAATTTGAATTTTGTACTTCTAATTATATGTACTTTTAAATTCGCGATGATATCTTGAATAGATTTTCTTGAAGGCACATTTTTCCTTCATGAGTTGTAAGAAAAATATTCTTTGCAAAAAGTTCGATAGAATAAGAGTTCCACCCGTTTACTGTGATAAATTATTTGTCACAGATTATAATTATTACAAGAATCAAACTTGTTTAAATGTTTTCATTCCCATCTTCTTCAAAAATTCTCTACATACTTGGCATAGATTTCATAACAACTAATTTTTAGTTGGCGACCTCTAATGTGACTGTGTTTTTTCCTTAATTTTAAATAAGGACTCTAAAATATATATATCGAATAAAATGTCTTTCAATGGATAGAATTTACAAAAGAATTAGCTTGCAGTATTATTCTTAATCGATAATGAATCGATTAAGCAAGATGATTATAAATCATTTCTTGTATGTTGTATGGCAACAGTCTGGATGAAAAATAGAACAGCTATGGTGAATAATATTTGCTAACCTTCTGAATAAGTCTATCTTTTATTAAAGTGATAAAACAACACTTCAAGCTATTTCAAATAAACAGACATTTTATTAATAATAAATAACTTTATTTCACAGCTTACGTTGAATTTTCCCCCAGTTTACATTGATGGTTCTTCACAAGAAGGGATATTAGGATCGGGAACCGAGCTAGCTATCCATGACACTATCAAAAAGCCACACAAATTCCTGCAATTTATTTAGGAGTTTGAAAGGGAATCTGCTGCAAGATTTTTCTTTATTCAATTGTACGTCATTGAAAAGGGAAAATTCAGAGATCTTGATTTGTTCAAAAATATGACGTCATATAGACTCGAAGGAATTTTGGGGATTTTCTTAATGAGTATTATTACCGATTAACTCAGATAATAACCTTTTAATTGGGATTTTGATTATTTATGGCTCTTTGTGAAAAAAAAATGCTTTTCTATTTCTTCAAACTAAAAAAGAAATATATTTTAAGCTATGAATTCATGTAGAAAGACCCGGATGAAATATAAATTAAGGGTGATGATTCCAGCCCCGAGGTAACATTATTACCTTTATCACAATAAAATAGCTTTGGACATGAATGTTTTCTTATATTTTTATTCTTATTTCTTGTATTCCTTCTATGTTTTATCAACAGTTAAAATAATGTTAGAAAGTTTTATACCAAAAAGGAATTTTATATTAAGCATTTTTATACTAAGCATTTTTAGATTAAGTATTTCTATATTAAGCATGGGTGCTTTTTGAAGTGCGTTCAAGGTTAAATATGTATCTCTTGAATTTATTACATATTTTATCCTAAATATATATATTTTTTTTAAATTCAGGGTAAAATTTGTTTCTTCTGAATGCATTGTAAAATATAATGTAATTACTATTTATTAATTTAATTGCGATTTTCTTTTGATATAATATCTTTAATTAAAAGAAAATATACTTTTGATATTAGGTTTTAAATATTGATGGATGTAAATGTTATAATGATAAATAATAATGTAAATTAAAAAACTATCGATGTAAATATTCAATGGAATGCCTTATTATAATGTGTTACTTATTACACATAATACTTAAAATCATATGATATAAAATAAAATATAATTCACTTTTTTCTAATGGGCCGATTACTAAAAATGATTTCTAGTTTAGTATTAACCCTTCTTAACACCCTGATCAGTTAGGTTTTTTTTAATTTCCTTATATTTTTTCAATGATAAATTATAAATATAATTAAATTTTCAACAAATAACAAATCGTTTTACTAAAGACGCAAATTATTTATTAAAGTATGAATTAGAAATCAATCTTAACAGAATTATACGAGTCACTTATTTATTTTAATTTTTTAATAGATTGAAATAAAAGAGTTTCTAAATAGAGTGAATTCAGTGAATTCACTGTTATAAGTTGGTTGTTTATTTTCCTGACGAAAAAACAAATTCCTCTTCATTATGTTTGAAATTTATCTTAAGTCGTTAGTTTCCATAAAGTCCTTATTTAAGACTCACCAAAATGAAGTCATATTTTTCTCTTGTTATTTACAGAATATATTAATGTATCGTTGTGTAATCACGATTGATGACGACCACTACATGGAACGAAAAATTAGTTGCTTTATATCCCTGTTCCTTAATTTTCCTTTATTTTCAAATGTTTGAAGTTAGGTTATTGTTCTGAGAAATAATACCGTCAGGCAAATAAATATCATCTTGACAATTTTGATACAAAATTAAAGGAAGTTCTTATGGTCATTAGAACTCAAAAGAGTATTATGAATAGGAAATATAAAAAATAGTGACCCAATAAATATTGTTCTGCAATATTGATGGAGATAATAAATTTACAAACTTTTTAAATTAACTTTTAAAATTGTAAATATTCCCATAAATGTATTATTTAACACCTACTAAAAATCTTTTATGAATATAATTTTAATTAAGTCTATATTTAATTTTTTTATAAGTCTATTTTTAATTTTTTTTGCTTAGTTTTGAGTAGTAAATCATATTCTCTGCAATTATAAAATCAAAATTTAAATGTCAATAGCTCTTTCTAAAATTTAATAAAAACAATTATAATAATACTAAAAATGAAAATCATTTTGAAAAAAATTTGACTTTTCAATGCAAAAAGTAACACACACACACACACACACACACACACAAACACACACACACACACACACGCACACGCACACGCACACGCACACACANCACACACACACACACACACACACACACACACACACACACACACACACAGATATATATATATATATAGAAAGTGTTTTTTTTTCTCCATTGCGTTTTGTAGTTATAAAAATAATCTCACCGTATGAAATTCCGGGATAAATTATATAAAGTACAGGCGCTTATTCGAAACAAAAAAAACAGTTTATACCGTATAATCTATTTTTACAGTAAAATATTATACCGTATTTTTTTACAGTAATATATATTTTATTAGAATCAGTGATTTTACTGTAATTATTAATGTAAAAGTTTTGTTTTCGTTACATGTTCCTTGAAAAATGTGTTTTGCGGTAAAATCGTAATTTGATCGGAAATTGTTTGGAGTGCAATGTTTAATGGTTCTGATATTTGATAGTCTTTTATTACTATTTACCTTACTTGGTAATTTTGGAAATTGTCATTATACATTAATTAAAATAACTATCAATAATAATTAAGTGCAAAATTAAGTCTAAAATATTCATTTAAATAATATGCATTGAAATAAATTAATCTTTTTGTGTATATAATAGCATGAGTGATAAGAGAAATTGGGGTACGTTACCGGACTTTTCAAGAACTATTTTATCTTAACAAACTTATCTTAAACAAACGAAGCTATAAAAGAGAATTACATTTCTTAATGTTTATCTAGAATCATGTTATTATGCACATTTTTCGCCAATCGCATCAAAAGAAAAACGTAAATTTGTATCATTTAGAAATGAAGTTATGAATTGTAAACTTAAATATCTTGATATTGTGATGGAAATCGGAATAAACTCGAATATTACTTTGAAATAAAAACAAACTTTAATACTTATTTTTTTAAATACCTAAATTTAACATTCGCTAAAATTTTTGCATCACAGTTGAAGCATGTTTAAAATAACTAGAATCTGTACAGAATTGGCATTTTGAGCAAACTGATTGAAATATTGTCTAAAATATTCTTGATAATCACATTTTTAAACTATGCATTCTAAATTTGGTCGTCAGATGAACTAAATTTATAGGTTTTTAATCATATTGTTTAATTTGTTATTTAATTATATTATTATTTATTATATTATTTAATTTGTTATTTAATTTATTTTATTATTATATTTAATTTATTATTTATTATATTATTTAGGTCGCTAATATTATTATTTAATTACGCAGAACTCTATTATTTTTAATATTAAGATACTAAATTTTAAAGAGCAATACTATCATTTTTTAATAAATAAATAAATACAGTAATGTATAAATATGGTAAATACTTATTAAATATTATTAGTAACATTTACAACTAATTGCATTACAATTCATTTACAATTTTACGATTTATTGCACAAATTATTATCTAATTATACATATCAGTAAATTTTAATATTTGAAACATAGCTCTTCATAAAGATTGAAATAATAATAAAATAATAATTCCCCAAATATTTAAAAAGCAATAAATTATAAGAATAACTGAAATTTTTATTTAATCGTATATTTAATATTTTGATCAAACAAACATATGACAAAAGCTCTTCCAAATATTACGACACAAAATTCTAGCATTACATTTTCCAATTGTATTCCATTTTAGATTCTCAAAGGAACTAAAGTGCAATATTTATGAAGTATATTTAAATAAGATTCCGTGATAATATTCCCCGAGTCAATTGAAATAGTTAAAAGTCGAAGATAAAATACAATTGAAATGACAATTGCTCAGTTGAACTGTTAATAAAAATGTGCCTTATTGGGAAAATAAAAATAAAAAAAAGTTTTACAATGAATTTCGTAATATCGAAAACAGTAGTAATAAATGTTATTTTTAAAGTTTTTATTGATAATAATTAAATATTTGTATTTAAAATATAATGATAATACTTGTTTATACATTAAATGTTTATAAACAAATTAGTGTGTATTTTTAAACATTAAAACATTTTTATGAAATCATTTCGTAATTGCTTTTACTTAGAGTAATTATGTACGTCTTTATTTTATACTGATTAATAATGAAAATAAATTATGCCATGATTTTTAAAGAAATTATGTAGTTAGATGCAATTTAAATTAATGGAAAACTATTGTTCAAAAATAACTTTTACATTAACAATTCTATTAATGAACAAAATGGTGGGCAAGATTTAACTGCATTTGTGTTTTATAAGCTTTTAATACCTTACATTAAAATATTATTTCAAAACCTATTTTTATTCCATTCAAATTTCATATTTTAAACTCATAATTTTTTAATGAATCTTGCATAATTTATACTTTTTTATTATTTTATAACCCTTTTTGTCCAAGAAATTTGTGTATTTGAAGTGGGAATAAGGAAGAGTATTCTCTGTCAATGTCTTAAGAGGCAATGAAATCCCGTTTTAATAAAAAATAAATATAAGAAAATATATTTTTTATGATGTAGTTTTTATTTGAACACAATTTTTTTCTAAACTGAACTTATGAGTTAAAATATCATACATCAAAATGTTTTAAAAGTCAATAGATCTTCTTTATATTTTTCTAGAGAACATAATCTAAATCTACTCATTTAAAAATAATCAAACATTATGCAATAAATAATGCCTTCACTTCTACTAGTTCACTG
This sequence comes from Parasteatoda tepidariorum, assembly GCF_043381705.1. NCBI lineage: Eukaryota > Metazoa > Arthropoda > Arachnida > Araneae > Theridiidae > Parasteatoda > Parasteatoda tepidariorum. The sequence continues at coordinate 92,821,640 of NC_092208.1, forward strand.
GTCAAAACTTCCAAAATGCAGTAAAATTTATTGTGCTTTTGGCTCAACGGAACATCAAAAAGCACGGAATTTTTTTTTCTTACCGTAGAGCTTTCAAAACTATTTTACTAAAACTAACAATAAATATTATTTTATTATCTGTGATAAAAGTTGGTAAATATTGTAACAATAAGTAATTTTATCATGATACCTTAGAGTATGGTATAAAAACTATTTATACAATCAAATTTACTTAATATTTCACAATATGTGTGGTAATGAGAACTATAATTTCGAAACCAGAATTTCTGGCAAACCCTCACCATATGAACGGAAACCATTACCATATGAATGGTTTAAATACCATATAATATATTTTAATTTCATTATCAGAATTATGTTGTTGTTGTTTTTTTACCAGAAACCTCTTTACCATACAGATTATTTTTTCCGTGTAGGAATAAGTTAAAAACTCGTGCCCGCGTACCATTAAAATGGAGTTCTAATACATGAAAATCGGATACTTAGAAATATGTGTATCCTGTACATTAGCAGGCTCTTTAAATTTATTACACACATTGGTGACTGTAATTTTAATTCAGTTACTTTATGCATTTTGTAAAAACAATAAATTAAAACTGTATCAGAAGTGAGTCTAATTTAATGAAAATAAATTATAAAAGAATGTGAAGAGTTATTTAACCGAATTTGTAACAATTTTATATTTTGGCATATAAAGCTACATGCTTTAAAATGATGCAAAATTGTGTCTTATAATTTAAATTTTTTTGACTATTATAAACTGAAATTATAAAAAATAATTGTTAAAAAATTTTCCTCCCCAGAATTATCTTTGAGTACGCGAATTTTTTAATTAAGTTTAGAAATTTTTAGTTTCACTTAAAAACATTTCAAATTATGACGAAATACACACAAAAAAATGGAATTACGGTGCAACTTTTTGGCTAATCTACTGACCATACTATTGGAATCATACTTTTCAGAATGTGGATTCACTAGTTTTTTTAAGGGTAAGGAATCCAAATTAAAAAAGGAATGTTTATGCAGAGAAATTACGTTTTTGAGTCTGATTTCGTATTTTAAAATATGCAAAAATTAATAAATATGTTTCAAGTTAGGCCCACATGCCATTAAAATGGAGTTCTAATACATGAAAATCAGATACTTAGAACAAAATTTATTCTCTTTTGCGCACTGTGCAAAAACCTATTTGATTGGAGAAGAGAATTGCAAGAAGGATTTTCAAGATATCGCATTCTAACAGGCTTTTCGTGTTCTTTACACCAACATTCTCTTTGGTTACAGTTCACAACAAATAATTTCTATTTAGTATTATTTCAGTTAAAAAAAAATTCCAGTTTTAATTAGGTTTTTTTTTTTTTTTNTTTTTTTTTTTTTTTTTTTTTTTTTTTTTTGCTCGAGAATTAAAATGCGAATGCGTATAGCTTTTTAAATTTTCTTTTTACAAAGATTCTAAAAATACAAATTTTAAGGGAGATCTTTTCAAAACACCTTGTACACGTTTATTTAATCATTATCTCATTTATAAAAATTATATTTCTATTCTAATCACCTTAAGTTTTTTTTTGAAAAACTAGACATATTTTGATAATTATCAAGTTTTTTTCTTTCTTTTTAAAACTGATTATAATAACGATTTATTTTAGTAATTTTTTTAACTGTCGAATTAAATCATTTGATTTAAGGCAATGACACCTTTACAGTTCATTTATATGCAAATCACGTGTTGCTCAGCTTTTTCTACATTTAATTAATTCGTGTTTATTCTACATTTACATTTAAATTATTGTATGGCATAAATTTGTTTCCTTTATTGCTAAATAATGCAAATAATTTCCTGATTATAATCTAACGACGAATAAAAGATACATATTTAAGTGAAACTGTAAAAAAATCTATTTAAAGATAGATTTGTGGATTTATATAGTAATGTATTTAAAATAGTTCAGTGTCTTCATAAGTTAATTATTACACATTTATTGATTACTCAAAATAATAATGGTTGTTTACCATTGTTATAAGCTAATGTTAGAATATTATATTAAAAATAAAACATCTGAAATATGTTTCATATATTATAAAAATATTACATAATACACATATTTAAGTGAATTTGTAAAAAAAAATCTATTTTGAGCTAGATGCGTAGACGTATTTTATATTCATAATGGTTCAGTGATCAGTGACTTTAAACGTTAATCATTATACATTTATGAATTTCTCATAACAATAATATATGTTCACCATTATTGTTATGAGCTTATGTTAGAATATTACTTTAGAAATAAAACAACCCAAATATGTTTTATAGAAAATACGAAGATTGTGTATCCAAAATAACATCAAGGAAATGTTTTTGAGAGCATATAGTTGTTACGAAATATTTTTTAAAGATTGAGAGCAATTATAAGTGTAGATGCTTCGCTGCGTTTGTGATTATCAAGTGTAAATACTAAACTTCTTTTTAAATTAAATTTTCCAAAAATAGAATCGTAAAAAATTAAGTTTTTCATAATATATTTTCATATATTAATACACTAAAATATAAAATATTTTTATAATATTTATATTTTTATTTTGAACAAACAAAAATAAATAAGCAAAACATTCTGTATATGGAACTAATCATAACTTCAAGCTCATTTTATATTTATTATCTGTGTTTTAATAGCCGACCCGATTCTTAGTTCACGATTATCAATGTTCAACTCCGTTGCCTTGTCATTTTGAACTCATCCCAGAAGACAAAGAGATCTCCTGTATAAAACATTGGGACAATCTAGCCTTCGTAGAGTACTTTTTGACGGAACTCATCTGCATTTACGTTACAGGAAGTGGAAAACCACAAAAACCTCTCAAAGTTAGCCCGACGACAAGTGGATTCTAACCCATGCTACGTCTACCACTGAAGATATTTTACGTTTACGTTGTGGTCGGTGCGAGCCAGGAGTAGAATTCACATCAGCCAACCACCACTGGGATTCGAACCTAGGGTTATCTCTATTCCCTAAGTCACTGCGGCTCATATACACATTTAAGCAATGATTTAATCCTAGAATTACCATAATTTAGAAACATTAATAATTTTTTAAAAAATGTTTTTTTTTTTTTAAATGAAATTTAAGCAAGGTCCAAACAGTTATAATCGTCAAGTAAAATACCACTGACAAATCAAAATCTATTTGTAAAATTACTCTGCTAAATACGAAGAAAATCAATATTTAATCGAACATAGGTACGTTTAATTAATCTTAAGTTGATTTTTCTTCTGATGATAAACTTCAGACGTGGTTGAGGGATGATTGATTTAATCAGAAAAATATTATTTATTTACTGGGTCGGGTGTTTGCTCAAACTCTTGATTTAGTTTCATTCATAAAATTAGATTATTTTTTATTCAGTCTTAATGTTATCTCATAATTAGTTATCTTTTCCAAAAATGCATTTATTGATGGAAGGAAGAAGAAAATATCATTCATAAATTTTTGAAAGAAGAAAATGTTGGCATAAATCATTAAAATCAATAGGGTGAATTCATTGTTCTTTAGTAGCTAAGAGATGGTTTTGAAAATTTCGAAGATTTGTGAAATAGACTAAATTTTTTTTTCTATTTTATATGACAATCGCTGGGACATTTACCATATTCCTTGCTAGTGTGATCTAGGCTACATTTAACAAACAAGACGAGCGCTAAAAGTTTAACTTAAGAAAAACAATAGATATGTCAGTAATACGAGAAATCGTCGATTCCTGCCCATTGTTGGAATTTTGGGCATAAATTCAATTTCGAAAATACCAAAAGTATTTGATACCCTGTCACATCAGTTCATCTTGATGCCCTTTAATCTTGTTTTATTTATATGAATGCTGATTCTCCACTTTAGTTCGTCACCACCTCTCCATAACGCGAGGAAATGCATTTTACCCTGATTTGCTCCTCTCAGTTTCTGTGGTTTTTCCTGTTCTGTTCTTCGTTTTGTTTTTCTCTCTCGGTTACTGTTCTATTCTCTAGTTTATTTTCTCATTCTTATTTTTCGTTGGCAACTTTACGTTTATTTCAAATCTCTTTTCTTTATTCTCATTCAAGTCTGCAAGTCTTGAAATCGGACAAGTTTTTAATCAAATAATATCTTATCACTTCAATTTTTTAGTATTATTTATTTAATTAGTCAGTTGATTTAATTAGTTTATTTAATTGGCATTTATTTAGTTAGAACAGTAAGTTTATGATTCACAAACACACACACACACTAAATCTTAAAATGAAAACAGTTTAAAGACTAAACACAAGCGTAGCACAGAGAGAATATCAAAGCTAATTCAAATTAGGCTTGACAGAACAGAAGCGGATCGAAAGTATATGTTATACAATCGAAAGACATTTAAAAATTAAAATATAATTTTCGTTATCACATAACTAAAAACATATTCACATTACTCGTTTTCATGTTAACTGGAAAGAAAATGCTCTTTCACACAATTTTTTGGGTTTAACCCCAAATTTGTCAAACTATTACAAAACGGTATTTTCTTTTTTTCAAATTCGACTCAAAACTATAGAGCCATAGACGTTTCCATTGATTATCGCCCATCTTTCAAAGATCAAGTGTTAAATAAATAAATAAGTAAAACTAAACAAATTTATAATTTAAAAATAGAATGTATAATTTACCATGAACACAAAAAAACATTCTTTTCAACATTTCCAAACAATCTATAATTTAATTTTTTTTTTGTAAACAACCTTGCATTTTTTTTAAATCTCAAAAGATTTAATAAATATAGCCGTTTAGCTAAACTTCTAAAAAAAATATGATTACATATAGCAAGCGTAACATTTTGCTTCCTCCTGTTTACAGCACCTATTGTGTACATTCGTTCGATAAAGCCAATATTCGAATAGAAAAAGAACGTTTAGAATTACCGATAAAAATTCTTTAGGAAGGTAACACGCATATAAACTCAATACATGTCGTTTACCTTAGGGTGAATGTTTATTTTTCAAAACATTCTTTTGAATGTTTTTTTCTTCACTTTCTTGAAAAGTATATTGGAAAATATGTTGCACGCTATTTCTACTTTTGTCGAACAATTCTAGAACTCATAGAAACACGATTTTTGTTCATATTTTTGGAAACAAAATTCCAATATTTGTATTTGTTTAAAGATTACATTTACAATATGTTATGCAAAATCGCCCGAATAACCAATTTAGGAATTTATGATTTTTTGCTCTTTTCATGCAACTGATTTCTGTCTGTTTATTATTGTTTACTGAATACTTAATAAAGAATTTAATGGCTAAAAGGTCGGACGGGCAATTGGAATTATTATTCTCAGCATGGATCAAAAATTTGCATGCAAAATGGTTTATGCCGCCGAATATTCAAAATGTTCCTTAGTAGAAAATACTCAAAATGACTGTTGTAAATAAAGGAGATGAAAAATCTTTTACAGGGGTCGTCTGTCCACACATTTTGTGTAAAATTGTGAAAAAATTACTCGTAATTTGTGAATATATTTGTGAATAGTCACATTCTTTCAACCAGGGTTCTGTTTTTGTGAATGTGTTCAAATTGGGTCTTGTTATTGCATAAAACTTTTTCAATGAGTTTCTAAATTGTAAAGAGATGCAAGATTATGCTCAACACTGGAAAATTAAAATTGAAAAAAATAAATTTAAAAAAATAAACAGCAATTGCTGCTACTCAATTAGAGATGCAACATACAAATATTTGGTATTTAGCCTATACTGCTGAACGCAGAATATTCATTTCGGACGAATAAAGGAAGAAGCGTCTGCCGAAGACAAAATTTAGTTCGTTTACATCTGTCTTTCTCCCCCCCCCCTTCCTGGAAAGGGTTTATTCGATTAACAAAACAATAATGAAGATAAACAAATTCGTGAAGGGTCTGATTAAAAGATAAGTTATTTTGTGAAGGGTCCGTTTTCAAGTTAAAAAATTTTGTGAAGGGTCCGTTTTTATGAAAAGATATTTTGTGAAGGGTCCGTTAACGGACCCAAATTTCTTCTAAACAGACCCTGTTTTGAGATAAAACGGCGTTGACGAACAGACAATGCATGTTGCATGAAAGCACATCATTTAATTGAACAGTCATGAAATGAAACATTATTCGACTGTCATGTGACTATCATTAGTAGATAACACACAGAAACATCATTTGGCTGTCAGGTCAATATCGTCTCACTCGTAGAAAAGTCAATTAGCTGAACAATAATAGTAATAATAAGTTATAGTTAAGGAGATTCGTGACAGGATTGAAAACGATCAGCTTCGTGCACAATGTGGTAAAAACACAAAGTGTATTTAATGTATGAGCCTGTTTAGTAATCGAAAATATTTAATTACGACTGCGAACTTACAAAATACCTATAATTTTAAAAAATTATTACTAAGTTATCAATTTTCACTAATCTTAGATCTTAAGAGAAATGTTTGGAGGTGAGCAGCATGACGCAAGTAGAAATTCTATTTAAAAAAAATTTATTTTAAGGGAAAACTTTCAAATTTTGTTAAAAAATAGTTTATGCCAAGAAAGAACAATTATTGCGAAACAGTCTTTAGAGTTGGTGAGACTAAACATATTTTACATCTCGATCATCCACATTGGGTACCGAGACCGTAAAGGATTTAATGTCCCGGCCTAGCGATGACGGAATGTTTCTTGTATTTGTACGGTAAATGTTGAATTTACGGTTAACAGCACTATCACACTGAAAGTCGGTACTTTCAGCTCCATATATAATAGCTCACGTTATATTGAGCCTCATTATATCGTTAATTTTGATATATAGATCTTTTTTGTGCACCGAAAAAGTAAATATGATCACTTGAAAATTTTCTACGACATAGAATTCTGTAAGGCACTAGATAGAATTCCAAAATAAAACTAAATTAGCAATTTTTTTATGAATTAATTACGATTTTTGTCTCATTATCTGATGGATAATTAAAGACTAAAAATATAAAAATAGTAAAAATAACGAATTCCTTTTTTTTTGGCAAAAAAAATATCTGAAGTGCCAAATTCAATCAGCTTGAGGTGGTATTAATTCAAAAAACAATATCTTAATTTTTTGTTTTATACATAGGGAAATGAAGAGCGCTGTTAGACATTACACAACTTGCTTTTTTGTAATATAGCACAAAAATAACAAAAAGATTTTTCGTATTTTTAAAAAGGTAATTTTTTTTACAAATTTAATTATGTATTTAAACACGAAACGGAAGGAAGCTAGAAATTTACTTTTTAAAATGTTTATGTTAATAATTTTAAATGTTAATGTTTTTAATTAGAAGTCCAAAAAGAGTGATACGGAAAATGCTAACAGAAGTCGCGAATTTTTCATTTTTTCGTCTACCTTAAAAATTTATAAACTCTTTTTAAACTTTTTTAGCGTTTACCACTTCTAATTATCAACTCAATGTTTGTTATGGATTAAGGTTTATAACAACAAACCATTCAGTTTTCATCACAAAAGAGTAATTTTTACTTTCAATTTCGTAAAAATTGCATAAAAATAAATCAATATTAAAGGTGCAATAGTTAATACTGTTATTTTTATTAGGAAAGTTGTCCTAATATACTCTTATGTTATCGTTTTTTGTCATTTTTATACTTCACGATATCGCTTTTGTTTTTTTATTTGAAAATCGTCCTAATATACTTTTACAATAACGTTTTTGTTATTTTTATTTAAAAATTGCTCTAACAAATTTTTACGATATCGTTTTTGTCATTGTAATTTAAAAAGTTACGTTACAAAAATTCCCTAATATATTTTTAGGATATCACTTTTACTATTTTTATTTAAAAAATTGTTTTACTGTACCTACTTTTTTTGTCAATTAAAAAATTGTCCTAAATTACTTAGAAACAGAATTTATTTTATTTTTACAAAACTAGAGGCTTAAATTTGCTCTTCGGAAAAAGTTAGAATTATTTTTATAAATAAAGTGAGATTAAGATAAATATTGCCTATAAAATTTTTAAAAAAAACATATTAAACAAGCAAGATAACAAAAATAATACTTTTTATATTTATTATGTTATTTTGTTTTAGTCTTTGTCAAACGATGGCGCACCTTAAAATCAATAACTTTCGCATTTAAAACGTTTCAAAAATATTTTAGAAATACGCAACCAAAATTTAAGAAATACAATACATTTCATACTTGTTATGCTCCCTTTTTTCAATTTTTCTTAATAGATGGCGCACCAGAATTACAATAAAAAAATGCTTGAAACATTTTGCAATTTTTTAGACAACTTTTAATGTTAGGATTGTTTCACCGTCTTTAAAACACTATATATGGAAACGTGAATATTTGGAAGGGAAAAAAATGAAATGTTCTCTGAGAAAAACGATTCGTTCTAAATGTTACAATACAATATTTATAACACACAAAAAGTAAATTTTGTCAATATTATTGGTAAAAGGTTTTTTACGATCTCTTCATTTTCGTCCGTAATGTCTAAACATTTTATGACAACGAATCGATGTCTTGCTAAATCAAAGTTAACTCATCGATTTTTTTTTTTTTTTTAGTGCTTCTATTTTTCTAATTTGGCTTTTCATCTGAAAAATTTAAATGCAACATCATTGTTTAAAAGAATTGCTGTTGTAGAATAATTTATTATTCTTGATTAAGAAAATGTCTAAAAATAAATACAATTAAACCTTCGTATCACTTTCATCCCAATATCTCTTTAAACCAAAGTTGATTCTGAATAGTATTTTTCTCTATACACGTACATGAGGCAATATGCTAGCTCACAATATGCTTTTATAATTTAGCAAGACATAAAATCATCAGAATGAAAAAACAGTCTTCGTACTGCATGACAATATAGAATCTATAATTTCATGAAAACGACAGACAAAAGTTCTGCAAATTGGCGAAAGAAATCTGTTGCTTTCGATTTATTTAAGAAATCTTAAAGTTGCATACTTAGTCGTTTAATATACACGTCTTCTCTTTTTTGCACCTGACCATCATAGCTTTAATGTCGAACAAAATGCATGCAAAATGTTGTTTGGGGAAGAGTAACATCTCATCTGACTGAAAGAATGATCTTACTAATAGATGACCTTCCATCCCACAGTGGACAGACCGTAGATCACCGAAGTCAAGTATCACTTACAATGATCAGTCAGCGGATGGGTGACCGCTTTGAAGGGATCGTGTATGGGCCCTCGTTCAACTGTTCCATAGTAAAGTGCTCGATTGGGTAGTTGGGCAACCAAAGCGGAGGAGCTAATCGTTCGGCAGAGGAATCAAAACTGTGGTGACATGTATTCGGATAATGAGGAATTATTTTCGGATAATGAGATCAATATACAGACTTGCTAAACTTTTGAAGAATATATGTACACGAAATCAACTTTGAAAATCAATGAAATCAGCTAAAGATACTCTTTGTACAGAGGATTTACACATAAAAGAAACAAAGAAGTATATAGCTATCTGGGTCATAATGCATTTAAATTTAAAAAAGAAACTTTCTCATACCTATCTAAATCTTTCTACTTAGTTATTAGAAAATAATTTATTTAATAGTTGTATTGAATTTATTACCATAAAGCAGCGGTTCTTAATTTTTTTTTCGTCTCTAAATGATCGAGTTTTATATGCCGAAACTCCGGCTTTATTTTAAAAAAAAGTTCTTTAACATCTGTAAATATACTAACCAAAAAAAAAGTTTATTTATTAAAATAATTTTTCAAATTATAATTGTTATTAATGAACTATTTAGTATTATGAGTTTGTCCTTTTGTTTGCATAAGCTGAAAATAAATAAGATAAGTTGAAATGTGATTTTGAAGAAGGAACTGTTATAAACCTTACGAATAGTTATCAGATTTCTTCATTTTTGAATTTATTTATTTTATATTGATTGAAAAGAAGAGCTCGATGATAGATTATTGAATTTTAATACATGCACATCTTTCATCTAACGTATTCAATGGTTATAAATATTTTTTTCACGTTTGCTATTTTTATTAGCATTTTACATAAATAAGTTCATATGAACAACCGAAATATTAAAGAAATTATGCATAATTGATTGGATATAAATATAATTGTCACTGGTTTAAAATCATTCTAACGTTTGGAACCCCTGTAATCAATCCACACAATCTTTCACTGTAAAACATTCCGGTATAAACTTTGGGTACATCATCAGTAAAACTCATTTTACCGTAAAATGAGTTTTTACCTTACAATGTTAAACCACAATTTTTATTTGATTAAGGTGATTCAATGATTTTGCGGTGGTTGAATTCTGCAAAAATTACGGTCTATCAGATTTTTTATCCGTAACATGTTCATGTAAAAATGATTTTACGGTAAAAAAATGCGGGAACCTTGAGTGCCCATACGTTTTAACGTAGTTTAATCCGGAGTTTTTTTACAGTATGGGATACCACTGCTGTATAGAATTGTTATTTAAAAACTCTGCATCCTCTGAGATTATACCTTCTATAACCTGAATATTTTGATTATCCAATATAGAGAGGTTCTGGTACCAACTAGATCGGATAATTGAGTTAGAAAATGACATTCATAAACAGACGAAAACAATTTTTACTCTCAACTCATCACAAAGCATGTACTTAGATTTAGAAACACAACAAAACATATTCTCCACTATTCGGATAATTTAATATCCTTACCATAAAGAAATTCTACACTACATGAAATATATGATAAACTAGCTCTTTTCAGTTGGATATAAGACATTTTACGATTCATTGACCAGACCAGTAACTACAGAGAGAGGGTAAAAAAATCCCAGTTACTTTTTTGCTGTCTTGTTGTCGGAGCTTGTCGTACTAGTGAAAGATAACAATTTGTTTTGTAATATAAAACACAGTTGCAGTCAAAGAAGAATGTAGGATTGTCTGGAATTTCTTTCTAGTTCGAAAGAACTCTTTTTTTCCCTTTCTTTAAGAAGTCTTTTTTTCCGTTTCTATGCCCCAGTGATTCAATAGAACTTTCAGAAACATTGATTATAAAAGGCATTTCGCATATGTATTTATGTTCACAATGCCTAGAGTAAAGGCACTGTTTGTTTAAATATGATAGTTTTTAAAAAGGTTTGCATGATGAAAAACGGTTCATTTATTATTATTTGGTTAATGATAGGTCATTTTTTGAGAACAGTAACTAAAAATAAGCAAGCAATAAATTAATGTAGAGAGCTGTAAAAGTATACAGAGGCCAGAAGTTGACAGCTTTATTCAGTCAACTAAAGTATGTACCCAGCTTTGAGAAAATATGCAACGGCACATATGTTAAGCATAATAGACTCAGAAGCGTTACATTTGCCTCAGATCAGCTTTACCAGAAAGGTTATTGATCTCCCAAAAATATAAGTTAATTTTTAAAACTGTAAAAAAAGGTAATTGTTAAAAACCTTCTTCTATAGAGAAAACATTAAATTTTTATTTCAGAAAAGTTTCCGAAAATGCAAGATAATTTCTACAAGATAACCAATAAAGTTCTTTCCATTGACTAATGCGAATAATTCTAAATGAGAATAGATACACAAGTTTGAAATGTCAGTAGTTATAAAAGCAGGTTCACAGCGCACTTTCAATAATCGTAACTTGTAGCTTAGCGACGACAAAGTGAAGTCTCCAAGTAGTTTGTTCGGTATTGTTCGTTTTACGACTTCAAAGTGGGCTGATCAGCAGGTGCATCAAGTCTCCGGGTATTGCTGTGAATAAACAAACTAGAAGCCAATGGTTACAAAAATTCAGATTGTAAGATTAATCTCTCTGAGTTGAACCTTCCAGTGAAAGAACACGGAGGCCTCGGATAACAAAACATTGGAGGCTTCATTATCGAAGGAGTTATTGAAGAGTCTAACGTGAGGTAAACTTGCAATATAGTTTAACGTTTTAGATGGAGCAATTAGACTTCATCGGTACCACTTAAGTAAGACGTACAGGCTAAGCAAGTGAATTCCGCATACACTGATGAAACCCACAAGAAACAACGCTTTGCAGCCTGCACGTCATTGCTTTCTCACCAAGTCATCGCATCCATATTCAATCGAGTACTTACCAGGGACGAAAAATAGGTCCTGTATGACATTCCCAAACGTTCCAAATAGAGTTTGTCCCCTCCGTATACTATCCCTCACAGCGCTGGACCACCTATGCACCCCTGAAAAGATCAGGCTTTGTCTCTGGTTGACTGTGGTTTACTATAAGCTGCTACCATCGAATCAAACGGTCACTGAACTCCCAGCATTTGGAATGTGGGCAGCAGGCATTGCAACAGAAGGAGTCAGCACTGGAATCGAAAAGTGTACTCTTTTTGCATGACGACGCTCGACCGTATGTTTCGCTTTTGGCGAGCATACAACGACTTAGTTGAAAGACTTTGTGCCATCCTCCTGACTCACCTGACCTTGCATTATCAAATTACCACTTCTTACACTCCCCAGACAATCGTCTTTGTGTAAAATCCTTTGCAAATGAAGAAAACTCTTGCCAAACAATACCGAACTTCTTTGTTTCCAAAGCCACCGAGAGCCCAGTTGGATAGAGGTTACTCTGAAGACTAGTAACACTTTCTACCAGACTATTATTTTTTAAAAAAAAATTATATATTTCCTGCCATTAAAATAAAATGGCAAGAATTTATTTATCTACCTTGTATATGCTTAAAAACTGTTTTCCCATCTTCCTGCAACGTTGCAATTTCTGCTATATTATAAATATAATACTTAGATATATATAAATATAATAATTAGATAAAATATTTAATATCCCTTGGTTGCTTCGGTTGAACCATTTCACCTAGATCACAAATGTAGTATTTTTTAAACGTGTTAAAAATAAACATCACAATACAATTTACATTCTTATCTCTAAGATATTTTCACAGTGTGCTTAATTGAAAACATCTGACATACGGATGAAATAAGCTTTCGCAAATTTTGTACCATTAAAACGTTTTTCATACCTGCATACAAGATAAATTTTTCACTTTTCGCCCGCCTAACACATAATTGTATCAGCAATTATAAGAATGATTCATTAATGCTTTTTTTTTCTCTCGCAGGATTTTTTGTTTACGTTTTCAGTTTTTGATTAATTAAATACCAAATTTGACTTCCTTCAAACATTCAATTTAGAAATGCTCAAATTTAAATAAAAGACATTCAGAAAAAAAAGTATAACACGAATAAGCTTTGTACGAAATGTAAAAGATTTAAAAACACAGCCTAATCATATCCTTTATCTTTTATTTTGCAACAGACTTTTAAAAGTAGAATTTTATTTTTGTACTACCAGAAAAAAGTTTAGAAAATAATTGGGTATGTTAAGGGACTCTATACAAAATTTTTGTCACTAAAATGGACCCTTTACAAAATATTTCATCACAAAAATGGGCACCTTTGAGGAATATGGTGCTTTTTGTTTTATATTTTTCGATTAAAGCAGATCCTTATTTATAAATATACATAAAATTCTGAGTAGATTATTCCAAAATTTTACAAAAACGGACAAAAACCAAAAGTGTCTGAAAACACCACTGTTCACCATTTTTCACAAAATCGGGATCGTATTTTCTAAACTCTCACTTAATTAAGAAAAGATTTTTCAAAAATTTACAAAAGCGGCCTTTTTACCAAAAGTTTGGAATAATTCTTAAACAGGTACTATTCTGTAATTCAAAATAGTCATGTTAGAGAAAGCTTTTTATGTAGACAGAATTTTCGTATTTTGAACTCATATATTATGGGATTGAAATCTTATCGTTTAAGGAAAATCGAATACTATAATTTTCGTTAAAATCCAAACATCTCCTAAACTACAGATACTAAACATCGATTTAATGCATTAAAATTGTTTAGATTTCAAAATCCCAAATTATAATTTTTTTTTTGTTACCTAGAATAGATAAACTAACAGGACTTGAATGTTAAAAGGTGAAGAAAAATTTAAATGAATTTTTATACAATGTGTAAAAGATATTCAATGCAAGCTACTAAACAAAACTTCCTACTTCTTTCAGGATAAAATTTTACTTCCTTCCAAAACATAAACCTTTTTATTTAAATATATCTTTACTTTAAAAGAACTGTTTTCACGAGGGAACAACATAAGTATGGAAAGGAAAAAATATTTCTAACGGACTAAAAATGTTTGAGAACCATCTAATTTTAGGAACATTTTTCGTCATCGTTATAGCATAAATCCCTATGATATTACTTTAATCTTCCCTTTAGCTAAAATGATGATGCACTTTATTATCTTGTTCCTAAAACACTGCTCAGTTATAAAAATATAAAAGGTTAATTCGATGCATAAGGGAATTAACTGGCATATTGCGGAATTAAATAAAGACTTTTCTAGTTCTTGATACCAAAACGCACTTTTAATTTACAGAATACACATTTATTTTACACATTTATTTGCAATGATGTAAACAAAAATTATCTTTACTTTAGGACATAACTGGATTTTTTCCCAATGGTCAATTTTTCGTGCTCTTAAATGCACTCATTCAGTTTCATATAAATTACATAAAATTATGTTTGATTATTTTTTCAAAATCTTATTGCAAATTTCGGATCAAATTACGGTATAAATTAATTTTCCGGATCACTTTGGGTGCATCATCTATAAAATTCATTTTTACCATGAAATATTATGCAGCAATTTTAATAGCAATACTTATTTAATAAGAGTGATTCAGTGATTTCCTGTAATTATTACAGTGAAAGTTACGGTATATTAGATTTTTTTGTTCCATAATATGCTCCGATAAAAATGGATTAATCGTAAAATGTATCGACACCCTGAGTGCCGGTGTTTTTTACCGGAATTTGATCTGGAATTTTTTCAGCGCAATTAAATTAGTCAAAAGAGATTTCTTGGAATAAATTTTAATCTACAAAATTTTTAAAGTTGTTCTCATAATTTTATTCCCGTAGTGCTATATTTTTTAATAATATAATTTTACATATAAAATAACATCAAAAAAGTACACAATAAAGAATATCTTTTTTTAATAGAAATAAACGTATTTTATTTTAAAATTCATTTGCAGTACTGCCTCATATGCACGGGGTACTCTTTTGCTCATTTTAGTATTAATCATTTGTACAAAACAGCATATAATCCTGAATTGCTAGTAGATTTTATTAATTTGTATTCTTTTGCAAGCTCTCTTGTCATTTCTTGCGATATTATAATTTTCTCGAACATTGAGCAGTAATAATAAAAACAAAAATGAAAAAAAAACTGTTCACTCTGAATAGCTTTTAATCAAATGGTTGGATTTCCATTTGCTAAGAAAGTTGATTCAATTTAAATGGTTCAAAAGCCCATCCTTATATATACCGTCATGTGGGGCTACTTTGTGCAGCGGGGGCTACTTTGTGCAAATTCGAATTTGGCACTTTTCAAGTGCTACTATTCAGTATTATGTTTTTTTCACGTTAAAAATGGGTGGAATTTGAAGATAGAAGTCTCCTCTATTACTGCAAACATTTTTTCGAATTTTAAAACAATCTCAGAGTGTGTTTTGTTTATCCAATGTCAACAACTTTCCGAGAACGTCGGACGTCGAAAAGTGTGCGTGGAAACTTTAGCTGTGAAATGCAAAGACGTTGATAAACAATTGTCATAAGTGCAAAATTTTTTATTTATATATTAATAAACAATTATATCATGTTAGCGTTAAAAAAATTTGAAAATTAATAACAAATAAACGGAAAATGAAAAAAAAATGCACCGTGGGGCTACTTGGTGCAAAGTTTCATTCGCTTTTTTTTTCGACAGAAAAATTTTCAGACGTTATTAAAAAAAATACCTGGAACGAGAAACTACAGTGATTACTCTTTAGAAAATCTGCAACAATGTTTTCAAGCAGTTGCTGGTGGCATGTCGATTGCAGAAGCTTCTCGGAAGTACAAAATCCACAGAAATACTATCTCTAATAAAATTCACGAGAAACACATGAAACGTGCTGATAAACTATTATTTTTCTTCTACAAAGATTTTTCTAATGAATTAATCAAACGATTTAACACATAAAAATATATTTTATAGGACATCGGGTGATTTTGACAGAAACTTAAGAGCAAGTTCTGTCATGTTCATTCAAGCATGTTATTCAAGCATGATTCAATGTTCAAAAATGTATATGGTTTCCTTTTGCTTAAACTCAAATGTTTTGAAATAAACATTCTTTTTAAGAAAAAAATTCTTTATAAAAATGGTTTTTTAAAGCTGAAAATTATTTTCAAAATAATATCTTTACATATCTTGATGTTTTTGTTATTAAAAATGTCAACAATTAACTTTCTTAACAATTTTATATCAATATTTTACTAAAAACATGATTATTAAACTGAATTCCTATCGCTGCACAAAGTAGCCCCATTTGGGGGCTACTTTGTGCAAGGTATGTTTTGACTTATTATTCGTAAATATTACATACAAATAATGCCAATATTGATCAAATTCACTCGTCTGAGTCCAGTTATGAATATAATATCGATAAATTTTACTAAAGTTTGAATTAACATAGTTTTTTTACATGTCAAAGTTCAAAAACTGCGAAATCCTGCACAAAGTAGCCCCACATGACGGTATGCTAATTAATTAGCAAATACAATAAAAGTCTTAAGTTTAAAAAGTCGTATAGTTAAAATATTATTTCTCAAGTGTTATTCGACCGATTCCATTCAAACTTTGTTATTTGGCATTTAAAATTACATTCATTAAATTAAAATGATGTAAAATTTTGCATACTTCAAAATTTTGTACACTTCAAAATTTTGTATTAAAAAATTTGTACACTTCTAAAGTTTTTTGACTATTACCAAATAAATCAGTAAAAAAATTAAAAAATCATTAAAAACAATTTTTTATTTGCATTATTTTGTGGCAATAATGAAGGAAACTTTTTTGATATTTATAATTGTGCGTAAAAAATTTTAGATTTGCTTAAAAAGTTTTCGAGATATAGCGAAATAAATAAAAAGAAGTATTAACATTAAGGGGCTCAACATTTCAACCGAAATTATTGGGACACTATTTTCCAGATTCCTGCTACTTCCAATATTTTCCGGGTCAATAGTCCAAATCTGTCAAAAGGTAATTTACACAGAGAAAAGGCATTTTTGCTCTTGATTTTGCAATTTATAATATCGTCTGACCAAATAATTTAGCATGTTTATCTCAACTCAAACTATTAAGGTTGAGTCTTAGTACTCGAAAATCGGTTATTCAGGTTTTTTTTTCTTCACCAAACATATAATATAACAGGTTTCTTTTACGCTTAAGTGGTTGGCGATACTTGAACTAAAATGCATGAGAAATATATAGTAAGTAGAAAATTTTTCACTTAAAAGAGATATAAAAACCACAATAAAAAGAAAATTCTATGTATTACTGAAAATATAATAAGATTTTTTTTTTTTTGAAAATGAGTCAATTTAAATATTTTTAGGAAGCTATTTTGTGACATTTATAATTCTTTCTCTTAACACGTTGAATGCCAGGCTAATTTTACATGGCTTGCTCGTCTGGCCACACGGTAAATAACTACAAACTAAACAAATATAGACAGATTTTGCTAGTTTATAAAAGGCTTAGCATGACATATCTGAAAAGTGGTGAATTATATATGCCTACGAATTGTTTAAAAATAGTGGTGGATAAAAATCTACTCAATTGAATTTATTAAACCAAGAATCACAATAATTAAGTAAATTTTGACTAAATTTATCTGCAATTCCATAAAAGAGTGTAAATTTTATAGTTCTATATCATGTTATACGCTGTCAGTCAGCTGTTTTTCGCGGCCTATGTGAAAGGTCAGTGTCAGCCACCGGTGGTTGACGCGGCCTAAATGTAATTTCAGTGTCAGCCACCGATGGCTGACGCGGCGCCCTACGTGTTAAGCATCCATCATTTTTTTTATCTCGATAAAAACCAAAACCTGATTAAGCAAGGTGTTTTTAAAAGAAGATCATTGTTGAATGTAAAAAAAATTGATTTTAAAATAATTTAATATAAATTATGTTAGACAATTTGTCGTAAACTTTTTTTTAAAAAAAAAAAAGAAGAGCTCCCGGCTATACAAAAAAAAAACTTTTATGTTGTCATAAAAGAAACATTTCTTTTAACACGCACTTCTATAAAAACGGCTCTCATAAAAGCATTTTAATGGTGAGAAAATTTTAACCGAACTAACTGAATTCTTTTGTCCCCCTTCTTTAGAGGGATGTTTCTTGAGGACATTTAAATGCATATGATACCTCTATATCTCCTTTATTTTCGTTAAAAGGGAAACTCGTTCTGCTGTCCTTAGGTACTTTTTTTTTCCCTCTTAACAAAAGTTCTGGATCTCATTATACGAAAGGATGTTTATTTAAGGTACATGCAAAGACGAGAAGTGAAAGATTTGAATGTTAACAGTTTCTTTTTTAAACTTACATTTTGTTTCCTTCCAAAATTATTTTTTTTTATTTAGAACAGAGTAAGCTTTAATGAAGGTCGTAAGCATGGTATTTATATAAATGCTATCTTAATTTTTAATACATCATACGAGAATATACACTATTCATTTAAAATGTGTAGCAAAGTAATACGATTAGAGGAAATATTTAGAGGCAAAATTCACCTTAAGTTGCTAAAGTATAAGAAAAATCTGCATGAATATCTTAAATATTTTTTAAAGATATTCAGTGTTGGAGCAACCCCACATTTAATGAAAATCGTAAACAATTTATTCGCATGTCTGTGGCATTTTTGGTAAATCATTCGACAAAATATATTATAAAATTAAAATATATAACAAAGTAATGAGAGGAAATATTTAAATGCAAAATGCTACACCTAAAGCAGTTGTTGCTGAAGATTCAAATTTAAGAAAACCAATGTTAACTACTATCTAAAGAAGTTCATTGTTGGAGTAAACCAAAATTTAATGAAAATTGTAAACATGGTCATTGCAAATATGCTATTTTAATACACTGAGAGAAAAATTCTAATCTAAACTTTTAGAAATTAGCATTAATTTACCCTGTTTCTGGCTCTATGGAAACACCAATAATAACGGTAATTTTTTACCGATGCTCTCTGGAGTTAATATTGGTAAAAATAACAATAAATATGGTTTTATAACGTGTAATAAAATTTGGTAAAGGAGGTAAAATTTGACAATTATACCATGATACCTAAGAGTACGACACAAAGACCATTTCGGTTCAATATTCTTTTCAGTTATGTTTTTTTTACCAATTGTACGGTAATAAAAGCTATAATTTTGAAAACCATAATTTACGGTAAACCATAACAATATATATGGGCGATTCACACGAAACATAACAATTCACTGTCCCTTGCTCCAAGATCTAAGACTATAATACTAGAAGAACTTTTTTTTTTTAAAAAATTAATAAATAGCATTGCTGTTAGCATTTTAAAATGACTTCGCACTAGCATTGACTGTTTCGTATACTTAAAAAATTTAATTGAATATCAAAATGTCATTTTCCTGGCATGTCCCAAACAATATTTCCGATAATAACTAGCTTCAAAACTTCCCATACATTTTTAAAAATCTATTTTTTTTATCTTATCCTATGTTAGCATTTCTAGAATATACGCAGAGGGTATTGTTTACTAAAACTTCGTTTAAACTAATATTTTCTGTCAATAATTTGTTTGTCCCATGAAAATCTGTCATTTTTCTGGCTACTTTTATTTAGTGATTTATAACCAAAATAGATAGCGCCAGGAATCAATATCTTAAGTTAATAGATTAATTAGATACCCTCCTATCTGAACATGTCTTGTTGCATGAATAAAGAACCAATTTTCTGGCTCAAAATCTATTTCCAAAAATTATTTAAGGTGAGTAGGTTTTTATGCTGTCATTTTCCTGGCTTCTTGAAATCATTAATAACAAAAACTACATAGATTTATCTGAGTTATTTTAAGAAATACTGTTGTTTTCTGCAGAATATAAACGTCTTCGGCCAAAATATTAAATTAAAGTAAAGTTATATGCTATAAAATGGCGAATTTGTCATTAACCTGGCCTATGAATGCCAGGACATTGAAGTGTTACCAGAAATTCTTTTTAAATGATAATATTATAAAGAGGGAAAACAAATATTAACTTAATACCAAGTCTATGAATGATTGTAATATGCTTGGATGTAATCAAAGCTGTTTATTTATTTAATGATTGATTATTATGCACCATTTTATTCTGTACATATCAGTAACAAAAATTTTTTCGTTTCTTTCTACAGTGGATAAAAAGAATTAATTTAAGCAATTTGTGGTCCATGTAACATAAAGTCTTAAGTTGAGTTACTTACTATTAACTTAAAATGACTGTTTTTTAAACTTCTAAGGTAATATGTCATTTTCCTGGCATTCAAGATTTGGAGAATTTCTATTTTACTTTTTTTTCCTCGAGCAAATGTCAATAAACTACACTGCTGTCTATAAGATATTAATAAGTGTAGCTAAAGAAGTATACAAAAAAAATTTTATATTATTTTGAAGACTTTAAATTTGAAGAAATTTTTTGGTCCGAATTGTCATGTTTCGTGAGAATCACCCATATATAAAAGAAAATTACGAAATGAATGGTTTAAATGTCGCACATTTATTTTGGCTTTTTTTTAACCAGAATAAGGATTTTTTTTTCAGAAATGTCATTAACACACGGTACGGTAATTTTACCAGACTTTTTTTCTCCATGCATTAAACGAAAATAATGCTTACTATGATAGAAAATATATTTCGCGTTTCGGATATGCTTATATCTCTACCATTTGATGCCCTGGTCAGTAAGAAAACAATATGTGCTTCTATATTTATTAACAAACTTAACAATGAAAAAATAATAATTAGACTGAAAACAAAACAACAAAATATAAGAAATAGGAGTTTTCAAGAAGTGCTCCTTCGGGCATGAGTGTATCGAGAACAACTTAACAAAAATTATTTTGATTGGTGACGGATTGGCTCCGCCGAAAAGCAATCATTCGTAACATATTATTTACTTAAATTGGTTATTCACATGAATACGATTTTAAGAATGACTCGAATATAAAATATTACACTTAAAGTCGTTGCTTTTGAATATAAAAATGTTAAAAATCTGCGTGTATTTAACTCTTTTTTAAAGAATTTCCTTATTAGAACAGCTTTCTTTTAAAGAATTAAAAAAAAATTACATTTTTGGTATTTTAACGTTAAAAATCAACAGCCTATGAATAGTTTATAACAGCATATTTTTTAAAGATACTACAAAAATTGAATTTTCCTATATTGTAATATTCAGACGCAAAAGTCGAGTCTTCCATCCTTTTAACATTAGAAGACAACAGTCTTAAATTTTATTTGATATTTAGGAAAATAACGTATTTATAATATGTTTGATTTTATTCTTTTGGCATTAAATATATTTTAACCCATTTGAAATGAATAAAAGACTTCTATGAAGGACGTATCGATATTTATTTCATAATGTCATAAATCCTGTCTGCGGTATTTTCGTTCTTAGAAAGGATAGATTTTAAATAAAATAAAGAACAAGTATTGATTTCAAAAAGGATAAAGTGTTGAACGTGAGGAAAATATTTTTAAGAACTTAGTATCGGAGAAAATAATAACTCTGTCATTCAAAGGACAACAATAGATTGTTTGAAATTTAGTTTATGATCTCTTGGGCTTATGTTTCACATTATAACCTTTTCATTGATAAAAATGAAAGATTGTTTAATTATAAAATGTAGGGTAAATGACAATTACTAATAGGGTAATTGACAGATATTATTAGTAATTTGGTCCTAGTAGGGTATACATTTCCTTTAATGAATATTTATAACTCCGTAATCTAAACTTAGGCCTTGTATTTCATATTTATTATGTGAAATACATAATAAATTGTCTTTTATTCATGAAATTGAATATTGTTTAATTGCTTTATCGTTTGAATATTGTTTTAATTGCATATTTCTGAATCCTAAAGAGTAACTGGCAATTATTATAGAGTAATTGTCAAATCATTATAAAGTGATCGGCACTAGAAGAGAATACAATTAAAAAATAATAATACTACCATATAATGTAATACTATGATACTACAATAACACTGATCTTTTTCTAACCCATCTATAACCAGGGGTTGGGAAATTTTGGAGATGGATCAGTTTTCTACGGTTTTATTTCAAAGATAAAACCGTAACGTCAAAAGTCTGAGCAAAAACTGTCAAAACCCCCTTAAAATGCATTTATGTATGGTAAAAATGTTATTATTCTTATTTTAAATAGAGAATGGCAGGTAGTGTTTAAGTACAAATATAAAATATTACACTGTTTGACAATCGCTAAGGAACAGTTACATTTTTCGGAATGATAAATAATAAAAGTTGATTGATTAAATGAGACAACGTACATATTTAGTGGAGACAAAGCGCATTTATTATTCTGCAAAATAGTTCAGACATCGGCATATCGAAAAAACAGGAAAATTAAAACTAAAACGATGCTTATTGAACAATTTCCAAACAGACATGAAAAATGGGTCTTCTCGCCAGAATGAAAGAAAAATAAGTACTTCAGTAAGATTACCTCGGACACCAGTGAACATGTTGCATCTGTTATTCGTGCTGCCCACTTAACTATCGAGAGGTTTTAGGGAACATTGCCCACTCCTCTCTCAAGGCTGCTTTCAACTTTTGCACTGTTTGGAAAGGGCGTGCTCTTTGTGAAACACGTCTGCTAAGGGCATCCTAGGAATACTCTATCGGATTTAGGTCCGAGGAGTACACAGACCATGATATATGAGTCAATATCTTTACTTTCCACTGTGGCCGATATCTCAGTGCATCTGCGTGTCCTCGCATTGTGGTCTATAAACAGAAAGTCTGGACCTATCACACCTCTAAAAGGACAAACATAATCCAGAATGATCTCACTGCAACACCGCTACGATGCAACGCTTAAAGATGTGAAGGAGAATACAGCCATTGTGCATGATACCTGCCCATACTGACACGCTTGGGCCATACCGATCACGTCCATGAACCTATTGTTGTGCCCAACGTGTAAACTCTGGTGGAAAACTCTCTCTCACTAACTGATATCCAGAATCACTTGTCAGAGCGAATTCGTAAGGGACCATTACTCTGGACAACTGCTGGTTACTCCAACCAATGCGTTCCTTACACCAATGTAATCTTTCTCGACAATGGTATGGTTAAAACGGTATGCATCGAAAAGATTTCCTTGCATGCAAACCAAGTTGATTTTACCACCGTGAGGTGGCTCTGTCAGAAACATGTATACCGGTAATGGTTGCAAGGTCTGCAGTTATCTGCCTATGAGTGACATTTCTGTTCCCTTTCGCTACTGGGGATACATATATCGTTCCTTTTGAGGTGTGGTTCTCCTACAACGACCACCGGCATGCTTAGCATTTCCCACCTTCAGCGATCTTTTTTTTTATGGCAACACTCCCATTACTGCGAACACAGTGGTGACCTGTTTTCAGTCGTCTGACTTCTCCTTCGCAATCGTAAAAATTCAAATGAAATATTGATAACATTTTGCACTTAATTATTGCACCACACTGAATTTCACAGAAATAAGTTCAATAGCCTATGGTGATATTTTGGCCAAATGCCTAACATTATAAATTTTCGAATGAATGAAGAGATGTGTGCACTGCCTTTTATATACGGTACTAACACGGCCTCTACACTAGACTTTATTGTTATGGGTCGGCTGTCAAGAACGCTACTTTGCATAAATTAGTTGTTCCTTAGCAATTGTCAAGCAGTGTAGTTTTTTCCTACAATTTTCATGCGTTAAACATGTTACCTAGAAAATGCTCGAGAAAACTTTTATTTTAATTTCATATCTATATTTAACTGTATACTACTACAATAAAAAATATGCTTCAAGTTCTACCGTTTTAAAGTTGCTTTAAAGAAGATGCTCTAAGATTAAAGAAAGAACTTGAAGCATTTTTACAATTAATTATTCCTGCATTCACTCATATTAAAAGACAAGGTAATATGAAATTTTAAATATGGATATAAGTTATTCAACTAGCACAAAGCAAAGCAATTCAATTTTAATAACATTAAAAATAAAATAATAATTACACTATGTTTTCGATTTAATTGAGTTTACATTTTCATTTTATAAACGGTGTAGAGAGCACATCACCCAATTTTGGATTGACTACTGTAACTGTTCAGATTCATAACTTAGTAATTTTGAATCAAATCCAGAAAACGAGATGAATCATGGATTAAGCATTAGGACACACTAGCCTTCCTGGAGAACTTTTTTGGTGGAATTAATCCGTTACAATGAAAGGAAAATCTCCCACGCTTAGCTCGGCAGTGAGGGAAACTCTTATCGAATAGCCATCACTGGGATTCGAACCTGGGACATCTCTTCTATCCCATGAGCCACTGTTGCTCGTTTCCCATATTTCTCTTATAAGCACTATAAACTAGGGTATTACTCTATGCATTGGCAACACTATAATTATTAGTCATTTTGTTTAGTGGTCTAAAGTCAATATTTAAATAGTGTAAAATAGTTAGTTATATGTCAACAGAAACGTTGCTACAGTGCTGCTTACAGCCATACCAATTATTGGGGACGGACCATTGCATCGTTCAAGAAATAGCATACGATACTCATTTTATGGCTCGAGAGGTGTGTATTTAATTTCCTTGTCTCATGACAAAGATGGAAATAATTTTAATGCTACCTACGCATTCTAAAATGTTCCAAACTCATGCTTACAGTGGTTTGCGTGGCTGCCGTACAGATTTTAAATTATTACTAAAATGCAATAGGGAAGAACATTGACACGGATATCTCTTGAAAATAGTTTTAACTGAAATCAAAGTACTTCCGCGCTGGCAATGCCGCGGGTACTAGACGGTAAATATATTCTTTAGAACTAATTTAGGTATTAATGTTGAAAAATTAGAATATTTAAATACAGTTGTGCCGCGCATTCAGCTTGACTACCATTAAAGTTTATATGTTGTATAAGATAGTTTTGAAAATTGATCAAGCTGGTTGCCAAAGGCTGCTATAGTGTTGATATAATAACATTAATTTGTTATATTATAGATATTATATTAATATAATCATTAATATAATATCAATAATATAATAATCTAAACATAATTACTGTCTATTCATTGTCTTCAATACAATATATGTTGTTTAAACTTAATCAATAAATCAATTTACGAATTAAAATATCAATTTACGATCTTAAAAAAACTATAAGAAATTCATATACAAAATGGTTTCATTACTATTACATTTAGTTCTTTAAAGTTTTAATAAGTTTAGACGCTTATCACGTCAAGCCATTTTTTAACGTCAAAAATCAAACATTCTCTTTATATGTTCCATAACATATCTTCTTTTAATATAATTATCAGATTTTTAAATACGCAAAAGCAATGAAAATAGCTTTGGGAGTTAACATACACTGTGGGGAAAATATGCTACAACGTACGACCATAATATCTGTAGCTTGAACCATAATAACGTGTAATCTTAATAAGGAGTGAAATTGAACTACAGTATCGTATAATCAAATTTAAGCAATGCAATAACAGGAATAAACTTAGCACCCTATTAAGGTCGCAGAAAATATGAACGATATTACAGTTCAATATGGGCCAAAATTTATGTAAGATACTCAATTTAATCAATGAAAACAATCTGAGGAGCACCCTATGTTAGAGGGCCTCTAAAAATGTTATTTATTTAGCTCGCGTTATTGCTCACTTTCTATGGTGACTTTATATTTTCGTTTACAAAAGTAGAATTGTGGAAATTTCTTTTCGAATTAATTAATCCAAAATGAATAGTGAATTTGAGGATTTTTTTCCAATGCCCACCCGTTGCTGCTGACGTATGCCTGTTTAGGCAGAGGGGGTGCGATTGTTATTGTTTCCCAGTGGCGCCATCTATGGCCAAGAATTCGACTTCTGCCACACCATACGTCGCACCCGTTTATAGGGTGGACCCATTCATACATCCATTCATTCATCCACAGATCGTAATTTTGATCTGAATCAGAGAATTATCAATCTCCAATCCAGTACCCCTAGAGGTATGGATTTGGTATGGGAACATAGAGGACTTTTGTGACTCGACAGATTTAACATGCATCAGTCACTTTACTACACGGGGAGTCTTCGGCCGGCGGGGTTCGAACCCACGATCTCTAGGACATGGGCCTAGCTGCTCACTTCTAAAATGACCTTCTTCTAAAATGACTTCTAGCTCCTCACTTCTAAAATGACCTTCTAATCTCGAAATACAGCAACATACTGGGCATGGCGGAATTGATGTTTTCTCTGTCTGGGAGTACTGCAGCGGTTGAAAGAGGCTTTTCAGCAATGAATTTACAAAAAAACACATTACGTATTGGTCTTAAACAAGAAGCGTTAAACGCAATTATGAACATCTACCTAAATGGAAAACCCCTTTCAGATTTCTGTGCAGAAACCTCTGTAAATCATTGGCTTGATTGTGGAACTGGCAAACGTCATATTTGATTCATTTAAAAAACGCAGTACCCTCGGATAAATTGACATTCCAGATAACTTGACCTTTGTCATTTAAATTATTTCATAAAAGAAATACTAGGTTACTATTAGTAACCTAGTATTTCTTTTATTACTGTATAATGTAATCCTAGTAACTACTAATTCATTGTGCAATTTATATAAATGTTTGTAATAAATAAGAGAAAATTATATTTTTATTTATTTAGAAGCGACGGGTTAGTTTCAAAGGAGGACGGGTACATTGCTGGACAAGCCGTCCTCGGGGACGGGTAAAATTTCTGAGTTTTTTCGAGTCCTGATTCTGAGGAAGGCCCAGGCTCACAAAGGGCTGTCGTGCCAATGCTGATGAAGATGAAATAACACAAGCAACAAAGAAAAGATTTGACAAATAAAAACCATAGAGATAAATGAATAGCAATAATAAAGGATTTAAAATTCTCCGAAAATGACGAAAATTTCAAGTTTCAAATTTTTAGACTAAAAGCTAAATCTACTAACTAATAAAACTTAGATTTGTTTCTCGCACAATATGATCAGTTCTACGATAATTATTAAGTAAAAAGAGTTTTAGTTTGAAGGCTTTTAGTATAGCTTAATTAAGATAATATATTATTCATACTGAAAAAAAAATCGGTATAGTTTTCGATTAACTAAAGAAGTTAAGGGCTTTGTATTATCTGCTGTTATAGATGGACTGAAGGTGAAAAGCACCTATAGAAATTGCAAGATTTTTGAATTGTAAAGCCCCTATAGATATCAACATATTAAATAAATTTAAATCATTCTTTAATTCATTTGTGGCATTATATTGCATAGTAATATAGTTTTGCACCTTGGTAAAATTTTTATGAATATATTTTTCCGCCTTGCATACTTGGCGAGTGAAACACAGCATTTAAGAAGCGTCAGACTTGATAAAAAAACTTGCTCTTTATCTTTTTATTTTTAGACTTTACTTTTACTGTACCATTGAAAAGAGAAGAAATAATTTGGTATAAAAAAATAAAAGAACAAAAATGGAGTTTAATGTTGATAAAGTGATAAACGTAGAGAAAAATATGAAATTCCATAAGAAGGCATTAATAATGACAAAATTAAAAATATGACAAAAAATAATTATGCATTCAAAAATCAAATATCGAAATTATTTAATTAAGTATAAATTCCGATCATAACTATTTTTTCTAATTTTGAAAATAAATTCTGTATAATTTATTTTTATAGTTTGATTTTAACTGTTATTTTTTGTGAACAAATTTGCACATCGCAAAAAAATATTAGTATCTACAGTACTTTTATAGTTATAATTTTGTACTTTACTTTTTTTTCTATTCATTATACAAATGACACCATGAATTCATATCAAAGAAGAATTCTCAAATTTGATGTTCATCCTTTAAAAAAAATCACAAAGCGCTAAAAACTCTTATTTTTATTGCTTAAATGCTATTATTTCGAAATTTTTCAAATGTTCTCTTTTTAGCTAGTCACATTTTCCGATGGAAAAAAAAACATTTGCATTACGAGCAATTTCAGTTAGAGCGCTTTGCTGTCAGCTCCTTTAAATCAATAAAACTGCGCCATAAATGCTGTTTATAAGACATATCAAAGGAATGTGCAAAATAGTTGCTTTTTTTAAAATGCATGTCACTCTTGCTAGAATATTTCCAATGAGAATAAAAACTGCTCGCCATTGCTTTTACACTTTCATTGAGCATCACGACTAAGAATAATTCAATTTAAGAAAACAGCTTTTTATTCTTTTAAAAATTTCGAAAATCGTTTCGTTTGAAAGCTATTCTAAAAGTGAATAAAGAAAAGCAAGCATTAAATTAAATTTTACTCGTCCTTCCTATTTTAAATTGCTTTCTACTAAAAGAGTAGAGCAATTTCTGGAAACTGAGTTACAGAATTGAATTTATGCATTGAAACATCTAGTAGGAAATCGATAGTACCAGTTTCAATTATAATATCAATGCAAGTAAATTAATGTGTTAAAAAATATCAGGATTCCAGAGCTGTGATTTTGGATGAAGATTTGAATTGAAAGTTGAAGCAGACAGGTTCCATTGCTTCGTAGTAGCACATTTCAACTATGTTTGTAGTCTAGAAAAATGCATGAAGCACGGAATAAGGTTGTTGTTGTTGTTGTTGTAGTTCATTTAAATCGCACTAGAGCTGCAAAATGGGCTATTGGCGACGGTCTGGGAAACATCCCTGAGGATGATCCGAAGACATGCCATCACAATTTTGATCCTCTGCAGAGGAGACACGGAATAAGGATAAGCAACACTGAAACTTTGGCAGAAGATTATGATTGAGACGTGAAGCAGACAGTTACTATTGTTTTATAGTTGATCATTTTTGAAAAGTTTCAATGCAATGTAATTGCTAAAGAACTTGTTTAAAATTTATTTTTCAATTGCAATCGTCTTATTCTTTACTACATTGTTCCAGTGCACCCAAGCTGTGATTTAAACTATTCCAAACTAAACAGGAAATATGAAAATTTCGGCAACTCAGTTACAAATCTCTACCTCAAAGCTGATGTTTTAGCACTAGACATGCTTCACAAATTGAAAAAAAAAGGTAAAAAAGTAAAGATTGTGATAATTTATTAAAAAAAATAACATTATCCAGCAGGTAATATGTTTCAAGAATTATACCAACGTATAAGCGTGTATATATTGTTATTGTTNTATTTTGTTCTTATTTGTCCTGATTATTAGCTTCTTGTCCTGATATTCCTGATTTATATGAGCTCAGAATAACTCGTTTCGAATATAATTTCGGATACTAAAATGACCGATTTGCAGAATCCAAAGATTTTGGCTATCTACACTTGTAAAAAAGGGTTTCTCAAAATTGAGCAAAAATACGTCGAAATAATGATGATATAATTAATAGTCGAATTTGAAAACCCTATGCATTCAAAATTGAAACATCATATACTCATTTTTGAAACAAAATACATAGTTTCTAAGTGTTGCAGAAGGAGAAATGAGTGATACCGACAAGATTCGAACCAACGACGTTAGGTTTTGTAGTAGGAGGCTCTAACCACCATAGTTGTACTCTGAAAATTAGGAAGCTTCATATAGTGACCACCGCAATGATACATACTAATTCCCAATTTCAATGGTACAAAGGGTTGCAATGGTCCCAATAGCTTTATCAAGAGATTCACTTTTTTTAATAAAAAGAAAGATTTATTTATTTTTTTGGATCTTAAATGTCTTTATTAATACGCAAATTAATAATAAGTGGATAAACAAGCTGCGAAACATTTAACAATTTTATAGTCTTTTTCTTTTAAATTTACTGTAAGTACATTTCCTTATGTAACTACATCAAGAAAAGCTGAAAAACATAAAGCAAGGTGTCATAACCTAAAACGCATAATGTATTATAAAAGAAGTGCTCTAAAAACATTTCATTAGCAAATAAGTATTTTCAGTTCCCCATAGCAACAGGTTCTAAACAATTATGATAAAAGTTCCGTGTTAAACTTTCAATGCATCAAAAACGCAAATGAATGCATATTTGACGAATATTTTCAACATTATTATCACGAAATAGAAGGAAAAAAATGCTTTAACGTGCATGCAATCCTAAAGTATTATTGTTTTAAAACGCAGCATGAACGTTACAATTTCCTCATAAATTATGAGCTTTTATTTATATCCGGTTATATTTTAAATTTTTTTTTACTTTTAAATTTTTTGTACAATCGTGATAAGGAAAAAAGATATATGTAGAATTTTTATACAAAACCTTCTGTAAGATATTTAAAAAAATTTTAAAAGGTAAAACATTTAAAAATTAATTTTATCATAACTGAAAATATTATGCGTTAATGTTAGCGTAAAGAAAGAAATTTGTAGACTGTATATTTTAATTTTAACAGCTTATTATTTTACATTATGGGCTTAATATTTTACGTTTTTTTCTTTTGTTGAAAAGGTACATATCCCACCTGCTTAATAAAATCATTGTAAGTTCTATAAATGGTAAAAACATTTTTTTTTAAAATAAAAATTAAATTTATTAAAAAGAAAACGTTCGGAAATTCGCACTATTATGAAGTATGAGTCCGACGATAAATTTCATCGTAGTGCATTATATTTTAATAATGTATGTGGCTATAGTGTTAGTTGGCTTGGGTATTAGTTGAGAAAAGATGAATCACCAAAATGCCTCTGAAAAAAGTTGATGGGGGAGGGGGGCTTCTCTAGCTCACGCACCTGTGATCCTTTATGATTCTATGAAATCTGGCTCAGTTGTCACACAAAAAATATTCAGCGTCTAACTAGTTGAAGTTCTTTCCTATCCTAGATCATTTCCTGTCTCATTGCATGACATTGCCAAACCACACACTGCACAAATGACTTTGAACAAAATTACAGGAATTGTAGGTTCTTCATCCTCATCCTTACTCACTTGATCTATTCCTCACTAAGAAACGCTTTCTTCAGAATTTGGACAACTTTTCAATGGGAAAACAATTTAATTCCGAAAACATTGTAAAATCTGTGGAGATTTAATTATCGACTATGTCAACCTTTATCTATCAAAAGGTATCTCTTGTTCGAGTTAAGTTAACATGTCTTATATACTGGGGAATTGGTATTTTATATTTATAGTGGTAGTTACGCCACATTACACCCCGTCCAGAATTTTATCTGTAACAGAATTCGATGAACGAATACCAGTAGTAGATTCATGCTGTTTTAATTTATTTATAATAATTTTGCTCATTATGTTTCTTCATTTTTTGTTTATAGCATTTCGCTCATTATTTTCTTTCTTCAATATTGTATATTGACCGGGAGACTTTATTTACTTCACCGGATTTTTTTTTTCTTCCTTTGAGCAGGTATATTTATTTAAGCAAATCAACTGTTTATTGTGGACTATCTATTAATATTGGCAAGTTCTTATCACGTCTGAGGGTCAACCTTCATCTATCAAAAGGTACCTCTTGATAGAATTAAGTTAACATGTCTTATATACTAGTGATTTGCTATTTTATATTTATAGTGGTAGTTACGCCACAAATCGAATTCAAATTGTTAAATGATAAATTTAGCCACTTTCAAAACATAATCTTCATTATTACGTAACTATTCGATAGTTACGTCATTATTATTTTCCATTTATACAATGCATACATTAAATTTATAACCTTAATGCACATATTTATAACCACATATTTATTTTTTAAAAATAAAAACCTCTTTTATAATGACGTATACAAAATTAAAATCTGTCTAAATTATTCCAACCACAAAGCTCGTCAAATATAAATGAAACTTGTTAAATTGCACATTTAAAAACTTCTAAAATATAAAGTTTATTTTTATGATATTATACCATAGTACTGATCTTAGTGCACAGTTATGTACAAAGTTCACAGCCTTATTGTAACAATAACTCCATTTACATTATTTTTAAATAAAATCATTTTTCAATAGAATGTACGAAAAATAATGTACAGTGCGCAAAAAAAAAACCAGACCACCCTGAATAACTTTTGATCTAATGATCGGATCTTCACGTTCTAGGACTCAATCTTAATGATTCGAGGTGATGATTCTCAAATATGATAATTAATTAGTGCGGACGATACTTAAAGTTACGAAATCAGAAACAAAAACATACTTACTCCGAATAAACATACCTTTTTTTCGACGGATTTGGATTTCCGATCCCCAAATTATAGGGGGGGGGGTAGCAGCAGTCTGAGAAATATGGACCCAATAATTCGGTCAGGAGAGAGTTCCAAGTTTTTTATCCTTTAATGTTAATTTCACTTCTTGCGTATTTCGCCATATCTCGAGAATTTTTTAAGCGAATTGAAAATTTTTTGCACACAATTATAAAATTCGTTAGTCAAAGATAATTTCTTGCAAAAATAATTTTCGTTATATTTTTAATTACTTTATTTAATAATGGTCAAAAAAAATTTTGAATTGTAAGGTATACAATTTTTTACATCATTTTAAAGAATGTAATTTTACAAGGCGAAATACAAAGTTTGAGCAAAACAAGTTGTTCCTGAGAAATTGAATTTCAAAAAAGTCAGATATTTAAAATTCAATCACTCGGGAACTATTCCATCGATTTCTCACAAATTTTGTAAAATTATATTCTTTAAAATGTAGTAAGAAATTGTATACCTTACAATTCAAAATTTTTCTGCCATTATTAAATAAAATAATAAATATTTACTAAAAGCTATTTTTTGCATGAAAGTATCTTTGAATTTTATATCGAATTTTATAATTGTATGCAAAAAAATTTCAATTCTCGTAAAACGTTCTTGAGATATAAAGAAATGCGCAAAAAATTAAATTAAATTTAAGGCGTCCAAACTTTTCACCGCTTTCCTGACCAAACTATTGGAACATTATTTCCCAGATTGTAGCGACCCCCTATATTTTGGGGATCAGAAATCCGAATCTGACGAAAAAAAAGGTATGTTTATTTAGAGAAAGTAGGTTTTTGTGTCTGATTTCGTAATTTAAAATATCGTCTGCACTTATTAATTACTATATTCGGGGTCATCCCCTCGAACCATGAAGAAGGAGTTCTAGAACGTGAAAATTCCATCATTAGATCAAAAGTTATTCAGGCTGCTCCGATTTCTTTTTTGCTTATTGTACAAATGTATAGAATGTATTAAATAATTTCAAGTGGAAAAGGAGTATATAAATGTGTTTAAACTCTTATATACTCTTCTTCTTTAATAACAATGAAATTTATTTAATAATAGCGGAAAAAATTCGGAAGAAACAGTTTTGGAAAAATCTAACTTAAATTTATGCGACTTTTTAATAAGATTAGTATAAAAATATACCTACCCCAATAATTTTTTATTTAATAATTGAGATTACTCTTATTTAATATAAATGATTTCAAACAATACTCTTGAAATATTTATTTGACATAAAAATGTACTTTTTATTACATTTTTATTAACTTATGTCTGTACGGATGGAATCGTGGAATTGAAATCTCGTCATTTTTTCGACTAGCTAGAGCACTGAAGTCTTTATTAGTCCTACATGTATGATAACAATGCAAATTGCATTCGCTTTCAGGGCTTTTTAAAGAGAAATCATAGCGACATTGTTTCTAAGCAGTCATCATCCATCTTAATTTTGCCCACTTAACCATTAGCTATCGGGCTCCTATTTTAACTCGATGTGACGGAGGATAAGTAGTTTCAAACGTTTCCTCATCGTAGATTTCATCTTCATACAATTGCCGATCCATTTTATTAATCGGAGTGTTTAATCAGTTAGAGGTTCGTACTTGCTGATAATCGTACTTACTGTTCGACATCAGGAACAAAACGAAGAAAATAATAAAATAAACTAAAATACTCTTTTTCACAATAAACTTCCATCACTACCGAAAATTCCACCCACCTCTTTCAAAAGTGGTGCATCTTTCCTTTTTCGTTTTAAGTTTGACAAAAATAAAACTGTTTTCTACTTTTATAATTTTGAATGTCTATATATATTGACAGATTCGAGATTCGTGAATATTTAAAATTGTAAACAAATTTTTCTATCTGTCTCCTATAGATCTCTCATTTTGCCAGAAAGTTCCCCTTTATCAATTTTACTTTGAATGTAGGTGTCTAAAACAATTGAAACCTAACCATTTATTTCCCTCGTTGAATATTTAACAAAAAGTGTCATTTTTGAACAGTTTGTTGTCAATCTTCGTTATAATCCACCTACGCATCTCTAATTTTGCGTAAAATTTCACCTATTATACTAACATTATTTTGTTTTTATTTTTAATTTAAGATACCGCAAACAATTAAACAAAAAATTTGCTCCTTGTTGAATATTTAATGGAAATTATAAATGTTGTCAACCTATTGTTTCGATCTTCATTCACTCCCCACCTACGTATCTCAGCAAAACAAATTTTCTACCATTAGACATTTGTTTTTCTAACCGAATCCCTAGTTGAAGACGCAAAGATACGTTTCATTTGTTCTCTTGTTGGAGTACTTTTTTTTTTTTGTGTGTGTGCTAAAGTAGACGTTACCGTGGCTACGAGGTTCTGGTAAATTGCTCCCGGTGAATCTTCGTTTAAGCCACCGTAATGGCTGCGACCTGGAGAAGGCTTTCTAATAATACTCTTCTGCCCTTCTGTATACGATCACAAAAGGTTAGAATTGTGTCTCTTTTTTGGATATAAATAAGGATTATGTTTTCAAAGAGTCTAAATTTGTTATCTGCCAAGTTGAATAATATTTGTTTGACGCCGCTTGTGGTTCAAATAATTCAAAGCTCAATTTGCGCGCACGTTATGTAGATTCATTTGCAGTACATGTCATTGAAAGTATTTAAGTATAAAAATTTACTAATACATGTAAATAGGCAAAGATTGCAGTTGATTTAAATTAGTTAAGAGTTTAATTTTATACACTGTAAAAAGACTAGGTAAATTTTTAACCAGTGTTTGGTGCTAAGTTTCTCATTATCCCACAGTTTCGTAAAATGAAAGATCATTTTATTTTAGTTACACCATAAAGTGTGAAGTAGGATCGAGACTTACTTCAATGGTGCAACAAACTGCACCAAAATTTAGTAAAGCACACAAAACTTTGACGGTGACTGTAAACACTGAATAATGTTTGCTAACGACACCATGTTTTCTTTAAAACTCAGTCTCAGTATATATATATATATACAAAAAACACGGAGAAAATTAAGAAAAGCAATAAGTTTCATTTATTGCGCATAAGCTGCAAGTAAACAGAACTCATTAGATAAGTTCAAAATGAGGAAAAAACAAAGGAAAATTACAGAGATATGAAAAAAGTTGGGAAAAGAAAAATAATAATAAAAAATAAAAAAAACAACTGGAAAAAGAAAAAAAATGATTTTTTTTCTTTAAAAATCCGGAAAATGAAAGATATAATCTTTTATTTTCCGGATTTAAAAAAAAAAAATTATCCTTTTTTTCCCCAGTTGTTTGTTATTTTTTTTCTTTTTCTTTTTCCCTCTTTTTTTTCATATGTCCATAATTTTTCTTAATGTTAATGGTAGGTAAATGTTTTATTTGCACTTATTAATGTTCATTTCCTTTATGTTGCCTTTTTAAATTTGGTTAGCGGAATAAAATTGCTAGAAATATGTCATAAAATAACTTTCTTACTGTAAATCGTATTGTTATGTTAAACAACAACCTTGGCCTGCATCTGGGTACTTTAAAAACACCTAATAATGGTGCAAACTTCTTCTTTTATAAAAGAAAGAATAAAAATAGTAGCTCTTCAAAACTTTTGGTGCAACTTTCAACTGATATTTGGAACTAGTGAAAACAGCAATGTATGGTAAAAATTGAGCTCCATTTTACGCAGCCAGCAAATGAATACCCATTTTTGGTGCAACGTGGCTCAGAATTTTTAACGGTGTACAGTGTGCAAGAAACAATTGAAACATCCTGAATATATCTTGATTTGATAATCAAATCGTCACGTGCTAGTACTAACTTTTCATAGATTAAAGGGATGCCCTCAAATAAGTTAATTCATGAGTGCGCATGACATTTTAAATTATGAAATCAGACACAGAAACGTACTTTCTATGAATAAACATTCCTTTCTTCGAGGGATTAGGAGTTTATTATGTTCTTATTATCTTGTTCACACCTCTTTTCTCACTGTGTCAGCGCAGATGTCGTAAAATATTTTCAAAAAAAAAATTTATTTTATCGGATTTGAATACGCTTCTCAGCATTTTGTAAATCGATTGAAAACAATTTGTGAAATATTTATTTTCTCTCTTATAATAGATATAAAATTTTTAGTTAGGTTAGTGTCCGATGAATTCAAATATCGATGCTTTTTAAAATAATATCTGACGTTATGCCGATTATTATTACGATCAAGCTATCTGCTACACTGAAAAAATATTTGAATGTATATTTGCCACCCACTTTGATGTTGAGATAAACCGAAATTTTTTGCCGTGCATATATAGTCACATTTTTTATTTACTTTTTAACTTCCATTGTTCATTTATTTATTCTTCGTTTATTTGTTAACTGACAACACATATTTTCATGCACATTCGAATGAATTTAATGATTACAAATATATTTCGTTTAAAAAACAGGTACATTTTTAGCAAAAATGTTATTTTGTCAACTTATATAATTTTTTGCACGATAACTACAGTTGGGTACTTGCACTTCAAGAAAAAGAAGAAGTCCTCCCATTCCTTCACATGTGACCTATGACGTCAGCCCCAGCTAATCTTTATCAGCAAAATGGCGCATTAAATTTGAGCTAAATTTCTCTACTTAAGTTAGAATGTTAATTAACGATAAGTTAATTAAATACAGAGCTGTCATCTTCTTTCACTTAACTTAGATTTATTAGTTGTTTATGTATTTTATGATAGCCTTGATATAGTTTCGCTTTGTGCACCTGGCAACATTGATGCATATTTAGTTTGTTTATGTTCTACATGGCTTCTTGCCCGTCCTTGTGTTAAATCTCTGTCTAAATATATAGTGAAAGAATTGCAATCTTTGGGAAAGAATCTTTGTGAAAGAATTTAGAATGTGCCACTGAAGAGAAGTTTGAGAGGCTTGGCTTACTCGAAATAGAAGAGAAAAAGCAGTTGCTAACGTAAACAAATGGCACATTTCAATAAGCAATCAGGATCGAGATACCCACACTACGTCACTTGCAGATATGCCATTCCGTACTTAAAAATAAATTTACTTTAACTCAACACCCAAAAATGGTGGCAACAAAGCACCAAATTTTTTTTGGACACTTTTCTTTTCAGACAGTATTTAGTAAAGTATATTTGGTTGGAGAAAAGTTAATTATCACTATTCAAGTTATATAAAAAGTTTTTTTTGTCAGTATACCCTATAGTTTGCAATCTTGTATAAAGAAAAATTTTCCGAACTATATTAATGGTCATCTCTATAAGTTCAAGACACCTTTGAGTTAATCAAAGCTAATAATACAATTTAAAAAGCTGCATTTATTAAGTTTAAAAATGTTCACAAAAATATTTTGCAAAAGTTTTTTTGCAAAAAATATATGTAAAGAAATGGAATTTTTATTAATAAGTACTAAACTTAAATATTTTTAATTTAGTTGTGTGGTTTATTTATTTAAAGAAGATACTAATGTACGAATTTCTATATTTTGACTCCTTATGAAAAGATATCAGCATTCGATCAAATATGCTTTTCAACATTAACACGTCCTGAAACGACTTAAACTCGACGCACTTAATTACTATTTTCATATTTAAAAAAAGATTTAATTCTGATGACTTAGAATGTAAGTAGTAATTAATAATTTTAACAACAAAACAAAATTCGATTCAAAAAAAGATTTTTCTTTTAATTGCAATCATTTAAATAAATAGAGGAAACACTTTTAAAAATGGGTAGCAGCCAAAAATTCGGATTTTTAGCACTAACAGTAAAAATAAAAATAATAGAGAAGTTTGAATCCAAAATGAATCATAAAGATTTGCGTGATTGGTAATATCTTCTAAAATAACAGCACGAAACTTCTTTTTTCACAATATTTTAAAAACCTGCTTACTAAAATAAAAATTGTCTAAGTATATTAAGTTCTATAACATAATCTTGAAATTGTGATGAGTCAGGAATTCATGTATGAAAGATAATATAGAAAGCAATATGAACCCAATATATGATAGTTCATGAGTATATTTGATTCTATATTATCGATTATTATTCTTTAAGTATTTATTATAAGTGGTCTAGTAATGCGAGTGTAAAATATAAAAACAGCAGAATTTTTTAAAAATATATTATGAAGAGAAACTTTAAAATAATTAAGATGTTATTACTTGATTAAAAACTTTATTCGCTTCAAAAAAATTACAAATCGAAATAACAGTCGACACGTTCAAGCGCTCAAAAAATAGGCGCCTACTTTCAAGATTTCAGAAGTGAATGAGAAGAAACTAAAGTGATTTGAGATAGAAACGAAAAGTTGCCACCGAAAATTGAAAAAATAAAGGTGAGGAAACAAAACCATAAAAACCATAGTAACCGAGAGAGAAGAAAAGATGAAAAAACAGAAGAAAAAAAATCCGCAATAACCGAGAGGAGCTAATCTCTCTATAGCACGGCATCTGTGGTTTATTTCAGTTTTGTTCCCTCACCTTTATTTTTCCAATATCCGTTGGCAACTTTACGCTTTTATTTCAAATCACTTTAGTTTCTTCTACTTCACTTCAGGCAAATCTTGAAAGTAGGCGCCTATTTTTTGAGCGCCTGAAATATATCGACAGTTCTGTCCAATCAGTAAATTTTCGAAGCGTATGAAGTT
This sequence comes from Parasteatoda tepidariorum, assembly GCF_043381705.1. NCBI lineage: Eukaryota > Metazoa > Arthropoda > Arachnida > Araneae > Theridiidae > Parasteatoda > Parasteatoda tepidariorum. Next base: position 92,860,668 of record NC_092208.1, read on the forward strand.
TTCAATCGAGTAATATCTTACCGCTCCAGTTTCTTTAGACTATTTATTTAGATAAAATATTATTAAAAAAATTTATTTCGATTTAATATTTATGGGTGATTAAATTAATAAATAGCATTGCTTACTTTTTTAAACTTACATTTTTTTTCCTTCCAAAATTTTTTTTTTTTTATTTAGAACAGAGTAAGCTTTAATGAAGGTCGTAAGCATGGTATTTATATAAATGCTATCTTAATTTTTAATACATCATACGAGAATATACACTATTCATTTAAAATGTGTAGCAAAGTAATACGATTAGAGGAAATATTTAGAGGCAAAATTCACCTTAAGTTGCTAAAGTATAAGAAAAATCTGCATGAATATCTTAAATATTTTTTAAAGATATTCAGTGTTGGAGCAACCCCACATTTAATGAAAATCGTAAACAATTTATTCGCATGTCTGTGGCATTTTTGGTAAATCATTCGACAAAATATATTATAAAATTAAAATATATAACAAAGTAATGAGAGGAAATATTTAAATGCAAAATGCTACACCTAAAGCAGTTGTTGCTGAAGATTCAAATTTAAGAAAACCAATGTTAACTACTATCTAAAGAAGTTCATTGTTGGAGTAAACCAAAATTTAATGAAAATTGTAAACATGGTCATTGCAAACATGCTATTTTAATACACTGAGAGAAAAATTCTAATCTAAACTTTTAGAAATTAGCATTAATTTACCCTGTTTCTGGCTCTATGGAAACACCAATAATAACGGTAATTTTTNATTGAAGTGTTACCAGAAATTCTTTTTAACTGCTAATACTGTAAAGAGGGAAAGCAAATATTAACCTAATACCAAGTTTATGTATGATTGTAATATGCTTGGATGTAATCAAAGTTATTTATTTATTTAATGATTGATTATTCTACAAAATTTTATTCTGTACATATCAGCAACAAAAATTTTTTCGTTTCTTTCTACAGTGGATAAAAAGAATTAATTTAAGCAATTTATGGTCCATCTAACATAAAGGCTTAGGTTCAGTTACTTACTATTAACTTAAAACAACTGTTTTTTAAACTTCTAAGGTAATATGTCCTAGCATTCAAGATTTAGTGAATTTCTATTTTTTTTTTCTCGAGCAAATGTCAATAAGCTACACTGCTGTCTATAAGATATTAATAAATGTAGGTAAAGAAATATATAAAAAAATTTTAGATCATTTTGAAGACTTTAAATTTGAAGAAATTTTTTGGTCCGAATTGTCATGTTTCGTGAGAATCACCCTTATAACTAATTCACCTTAGAAAATTAATCCACCTTTAATGCAATTATAAATGGATCATTCATAATTTTTGTAATGACGATAGGGAGCATTTAATAAAAGTGGATATCATGAAGAAAAAAAATTACTAGTGAACTAGAACGTAATTAGAAATATCATTACGTTTCATAAGATGAAAGGAACGACTTAAAAAAAAAACTATGAACAGATTCTGATAATTAGTAACATAACTAAGAGGGTTCAGCTTCCATTAGCGCGAATCATTTGATTCCATTTCATAATCTTTTGGATGAAAGAGAAATTGTAACTACCGGTGAAAATAGTACTCTTGAAATTAATAGGAAATATTTAGTATCTGAAATGATTACCTCCGAACGAGAAAAAAAAATATTTCAATTAGTTCGGAGTAATTGGAAACTTGAAATAAGTGGAATCCATATATTTGCGGGTGAAAATAAAAAGACCAGTTATGCCATTCGGCGTCGTGTTATGGTATTTTATTAATTAAATACCAAGAGAAAATGGTAGTTTTTTTATTCCTTAATCTGTATTAAGCAATTAAAATTCTTTCAAGTAAAGAAAAATGGATTTCATGGAGAAAGGGATAAAAAAAATAGGTATTAAATATGGTTTTACTAACTGATTTTGAAATATTATGTTACATGACTGGTTTTTATTGTTGTGGATTGAAATCAAATCACGTGACCTTTTGATGTATATAATGTTGTTGTTGTTTTTTTTGTTTACTATCTTTCTCGCTAAGAGATAAACGTTTCTCAGAGTAACGTTTAAGTTAAATTGCTATATATTTTTAACAATTCCGAAAAGTAACCGTAATTTTTAAAAGTCTTTTATAAAGTAATAGCCCCATCAAGCAATTGAAAAAACTTAGTTTAAATTAGAATATTTTTCTTTTTATATATTTCAAATGACAATTTTTTCTCATTTTATCTTTAATTTTAAAAAAAAGTTATCAGAACCAATTTTAGGATTAATCAACACCGGCTGTTTAGAGAGTTCAAACTTTGTTTCGTATTTTTATAACTTGTTTGAAAAATATTTATTTTAAAAATATTTACTCGTTTCCGATTCTCAATCGCTAGAAACTACACATTTTAAGATATAGAAACCACAAAACAGACGTAAAAAAATTAAATTTGATTANACTGCGCATAAGCTGCAAGTATATAGAACTCATTATATAAGCTAAAAAATTGAGAAAATATGGAAAAAAATAAAAAATAATGACAAGAGAAGAAATTATTAACAATAATTTTTTAAAAGTATTCAAAAAACATAATTTTTAATACCTTAAAAAAAAATTAATTACAATTTGGAAAACAAAACTAAGAAAAGATATAATCTCTTCATCAGCTCACACGATTATATCCGCAAAAGCAGTGCTTTCTAATATTGTATTAATATAGCCAAAGGAAAATATATCAATACAACATTTCTTCTCTTGTCATTATTTTTTATTTTTTTCCATATTTTCTCAATTTTTCTTTTTTTTTCTTTTTTTCAATGGCAGGCACTGAAATTTATTCGTTTCGCCTTGGAAGATGCCAGAGTTGTTACTCATTTCGCGTTACCCAGTGGGCACCTGTAAACCAAAGTAACGGAGTCGAACATTGCCCACGCCACACTGCCGCAAACCCGTTTATAGGGTGGGCCACATTCATACATCACACACAACAGAGGACAACAGAAGAGAGAGAAAGATCCATGCCCAGAGCGGGATTCGAACCCGCAGCCATTGGCTTCGCAGTCAGGCGCGCTCACCGATCGGCCACCTGGCCAGCTGATTATATATTATGTACAAAACGATGACACGATTATCACGCTATGCAAATCAATTGATCTAAATCAAATTAAATGAACATGTTTTTCAAGATGATGACTAGAAGTACCAATTCAGTTTTAAAATAATTATTCCGATAACCCAAACAGCATTTAATTCTACGATGATCAATAGTTCTGATAATGGAACGGCACCAGCTGTTTAGCAAGCCCAAACATTGCAACTGTTCTTATGACATAATTAAATCAATCATATTAAAAAAAAATATTTTGCATATTTAATATTAATTGTCACTTAAATCCATTAACATATAAGTAGGTATTACCAAAAAAATGAATACTTTATTAAATACGAAACGATGTTCACGCTTTAAGATCAATTGATCCGTGATTGATTTATATTAAATTACTCAAATCTGTTTCAAATTGATTACTTGGGTTACCGAATCAATATATTTATTCCGATCATCCAAATAGCATCCGATTCAACTATAATAAATAATTCTGATAATGGGAGAAGAAAGTACTGTTCAGCGAGTCCAAACTTTGTTATTTATTTTAATGACACGTTTAAATCTTAAATATTATAAGATGTTTGCATATTTACTATTTTAAATCACTTGATTATAGAAACAATTTTTCTTCAAAGCAGGTGTCGAAAAATGATATTTGATAATATATTAAATAAACACTTTATATGTACAAATTATTGCTATGAATCAGTTATTCGAATCTGTTTCAAGATGATGACTCGCATTTATGAATTAAATATAAGTTGATGACTCAGACAAACGAACCAGTTTCAATTATTCTGACCTTGGCCAAGATTCTGACTATCCAAAATATCCAATCCTACTACACTGTAAAAAAACCGGATCAAATTAGGGTATAAAATATAGGGTCTTCAGATGCATTATCCGTAAAAAAACATTTTTACCGTACAATACTATACCGTAATTTTTAAGGTATATTTATTTCATTAGAGGGAAATTTTAAAATAGTTACTCCTAGGTAAATTACGGTATTGTTCCATAACATTTTCCGGAAAATGGATTTTTAGGTAAAAAGTATCAGAACCCTGAGTGCCGGTACTTTTACCGTATTTTGAAGAGGAATTTTTATAAAGCACCGGCTCTTTGGGTGCGTAAAATCCATTTTTACAATAATAATGAAAAAGGTACAGCATAGCGTATTTCTTTTTGCTCCATAATATGTCCCGGTAAAACTGGATTTTATGGCAAACAGTACCGGAAGTCCGGGTGTCAATAATTTTTACCGGAATTTTTTACAAAGTAGGTTCAATAATTCTTTCTCCAAACATTTCAACATTTACTAAAAAAAAATACTCCAGAAAACAATTGTAGATTGATATGAACCGTGAGTTATGTGTCAGATATATATTTATCAGATCTCTAAATTTCTTCACACAGTGAAATATTGTTCAATCATAATTACTCATTTCAAGACAAGATAAGATCTGAAGAAAGCGACGAAGAGAAGAACTCCTCCATCATAATTAAGTACGCGAAGAAGAAGAACACACATAAAATCCAGTTTCCCTTTAATGAGTTGAAGATAATAGACATTCGAGAAAGATTTTTAGAATATGCTGGAGATTAATTTTGATTAAAATATATCACATGTTCAAGTTTTTTTATTTCTTTTCATTTTCGTGGTTCGAAATGTATTTTTATTTCTATAGTTTTACTAAAAGTAGTCAAGAGATAGCTAAATGTACGAGAAATACTTTAAGCTATTGAAAATGAATTCAAAATCGATATTTTTCAATTATTGTTATCTTCAAGAATTTTATTTAATATAAATAATATTTTTTTGAAAGAAATATGTTTTCATTAAAGTCATTTCAATAGTTGTACTTAATAGTTGTTGGCAGCTGCTTTTCAAAGTCGCTACCAACACTGTCCCTAAACCGATACGATAAAAAACGATATATTGTCAAAAGTATCGATATTAAACAACGTAACTCGATATTTTTCCAAATTAGCAATTAAATATTAGTTATACATTGGTTAATACTTCCGTTAAAAGAAATTTTTAAGAACACTTTAATATTTATCCTTACGTATAATATTCACAATATTATCTTTTTTATAGGTTATGTAATTGATAATGATCGGGATATTATCAAATTCAATCCTTATGGTTAACAAGGATATTATCATATTAAATATACGTTGTGATTGTTGAAAATCACGATATTAGTGTGTTTAATAAACCTATGTGTATTATCGACACCCGATTACTTTCATAATTACGATTACAATTTAGCAAACTTGGTTTAATAGTCCTTATAACCGATAAATGCTTTAAAAAATATTATATGAAAATCACGATTAAATAATAATGGCAAATACGTAAGAAACTATTCGATAAACAATGCATGTTGTAAACAAATATAATGAGCAATTGCCAAATTTTGGTTTATTCAAAAAAAAAATTTGTGAACAATTTTTGTGAAAGATTTTAACATATTTTCACTAATCTAAAGATGGAAAATAAATGTTCCAAGAGATAATAGAAATGTTAATAATATTGGGAATATAATGATAAAAATATAGTGTTAATATTAAAAACATAAAAATAATATTTATTGCGAATCTTTATTACATATTTTTTAGAAACACTTTCGTTATTAAATTATAATAAAAATGGTAATTTTAATTACTTTATCACTAAGCAAAGCCTTTCTCTAATGAAGAAAATTAATTCCAGGTAAAAAATATCAAAGTATTATTAAAATTCTCCTCAGATATTTTAGAATTTCCAACAACTTCTAACTAAAATAAAAACAACAATAGTAAAAAAGATTTTAGTTCAAAATTATAGAATAAATTACGCGATAACTACAATTTAGAGCATTTGCATACCAAAAAAAGGGAAAATGTAGTGTTTGAATAAAAACATTTAATTTACTCGAGAAAACGGTCGACCCAGTTTCTTTAAAAATTACGTGCGCGGCAGTTTGAAATTTTTGCGAAAGCTTGCGGATAGAATAAAAAACATTTTTAATTTCCCCCACCGAAAACATGGTGCTCCATCAAGATAGCGGAGATTTAATTTGAAATTTCGCACTTTTTGCGTTGAAGTAGATCAGAGTAGGTTTTCATTTACGTACGAAAAATAATGTTTACTTTGCATAAAAATCATTACAAATACTAGCTTTCTTATGAGATAGTTGATTTAGTTATATTTATTTTATAAAAGTATTTGAAAGGTTGTTTATGATTAAAATATAAAAAACTAATAATGGTGTCGCAGTTTTACATTGTTGTCAATACATTTTTATTGACTGGAAAATTACATGGTAAGATCCAGTTTTCCCACATTCATTTTCGTATTGGTTTGGTTGTCATCAGCAAAAAATTTATATAAGTCATAAAGTTATTGTTTTTCTATAAACTAGGAGGCTTCGCCCCCTGCTCCCTGCTCGCTGGCAGCAATACAATGCAATTTTTCACAAAAACGATTGTTTCCATTATTAAATTCAGTGTCAACAATTCAAATTTTTCTGAGGCAACTCTTAACCTCTAAATATTACTTTTTTTAAGTGCCCATTTCTAAATGTCAGTATTCAACCACAAAACAACTTAAAATCCTCAAATTTAGCATGAAGTTGTAAAATATAATGGAAGAGGGTCATAGCAATAATGTAAGTAGAAGTAAAGTTAGTACTGTAAAATTAAAACAATATTTTTAATCAATGAGCCAAGTTCTTCAAGAAGCATCATTGTAAGTAGG
>NC_092208.1:92868013-92902686 GCF_043381705.1 Parasteatoda tepidariorum
CATTTCAATATTAATTTGAAATTGCAAACAGTTCACATATTTTTCTTAATCACACTATTCTAAATTTCAGTTGTTGAGAAAAGTAACTGTTGTAAGTTTTGTTTTAAAGTCTTTCCCACCAGAGGGCTAAAACCATGTGTTATAAAACAATATGAAATAGTACTGAACGCCGGATGTCAAGCATCGGCTTCGATGAAGATAATTTTGCGAGAATTTGTTTGATAATTCGTTGAGAATTCATATGATGCTCACTACGTGTTCTTGCGTGCCGAAGCTTTATCAATTAAAACGTATTAGCGTTTTATATAAAACTAGGAAGCTCCGCCCCCTGCTCGCTAACGCTCGCTTACCCCCGAGAATTGCTACGCAATCCTATGTGGTTCACGCCGTGAACCATGGCTCGCTACGCTCGCTCGCCAATGAACACAATGTTCTAGCACAAAGACATAATATATTATCATGAAAGGCATAGTATTTTATCATCAAAGTCATAGTATTGTACTTATGTAGAAGAATTCTACCAATGTTCTTATTGGCTTTTAAAAAAGTATATTAGCTATTTAGATTGTACATGGTGAAAAAATCAAAACATTAGCTAAATAAGAAACATATTAGCAAAATAAATTATCAAATCTTGCTTCACTAATATTCTGCATTTTAAAGCGTGAAATTTCAATGCATAAATAAACTTGAAATATAAAAAAATTCAATGCATTCAATACAAACACTTAAACGTTTTTAGACGTTTAGGTAGCTCCCACTAGAAAAATACCAATTCAACAGTGGCCTTTTAAAGCATTCTCCCTTCAATTAATTAATTAATTCCTAATTGAGTTTAAATTAAATATTGTCATGTTTTTAGTGCATGAATCTGAATTGAACAACCTGATAATGCTCACTCTGGTTATTGTTATCTGGTTGCTCACTACGTGCTCTTGCGCGCCGAATTTAATCAATTAAAAATGAAAACTGTTGCCAGCGCGAGAAAAGAAATATCATCGGTTTTATTGATACATACATACATACGTACGTATTAGCGTTTTATATAATATAGAAGATAGATAGATATTTTTGTTTCCCTAATTTAAAGGTTAAAATTACATGTACTTTTATTATTACGTTTTTGATTTATAAATTACGAGTTTAGGAGGATTGTTTTTGTTTTTTTCAAATATTAAAATAGTGTAATAATAAAATATAATAATAATATAAATATAATAATAAAAAATAATGTAAAAAATAAAAAAAATAACGTTACATTTTATGATAAAGTTATTTAAATAGGTGCCTGATGCTATTAACCTTTTTACAATTATTCATTTTGGTGCAAATTACATTAACATATTATTACGATTAAGGAGATTCATTAAATGAACGCACAAAGTGATGAGTGCAAAAATTGTATTCAAAATACATCTGTTCGTTTGGTAAGCAAAAATATTAAATTACAATTGTTAACTCACCAAATTTGTTGAAAACAATATACTTTCAATTTTAAATGTTATTTCAAAAAATTATTATTTAGAAAAATGTTTTATGTTCACTTATAGATCTGAATAGTTGGAAATATTTGGACGTGGGAAGTATAAGCACAAGTATTCTTTTTCGTACATTTTTAGTTGAATAATTTCAACTGTTTTATGCCAAGAAACGGCTATTCAATTATCGGGGTTGGTAAGCGTCAGAGAACAGGGGAGGTCTCCCAGCATGATTAAAAATTATCTGATTGATCAAGAAATTTCTTCACGGCTAAGCTTTGATTCGGAATTGAAAAGAGAGAGTCCTTAGACACTCGTCCACACTCTCATAACGCATATGGGAAATCGATGTCCATCATATAGGGCTATCAGAAATGACCACAAACCTTATGTTGTTGTTGTCGTTGGCCATTAAGGCAGAGGGGGTGCGATTATTTTTGTTTTCCAGTGGAGCTATCTACGGCCAAGAATTCGACTTCGGCCACATCGATACGTTACACTCGTTTAAAGAGTGGACCCATTCATACATCCATTCATTCATCCACAGATCGTAATTTTGATCTGAATCATAGAACGATTCATCTACAATTCAGAACCCCCTCAGAGGTGTTGATTTATAGGAATATGGAAGACTTTGTGACCCGATAGATTTGATGCGCATCTGTCACCATACACGGAGAATCTTCGGTCAGCTGGATACAAACCCCCCTTTGCCACAAACGTGAGTACAGCGCCCTGTCAACCAGGCTATCCCGGCACACAAATCTCATAAAACTGCCAAATAACCGGGTTTCTTTTTCAATAAACTATTTTCTTTAAAAGTCTTTTTTTTTTTGCTCAACAAAAATTATTAAACTCTTTCTTTAGCATTTACGTATGGCTTAAGCGTATTACGCTTGCATATTAAATTTCTCACCATTCCGACTTAAATATACACATAGACATCATCTATGCACCCAAATGAATGAGCACGTGACTGAATTGAGGAATATAAGAAAAGGAATCAGTGTATAAGTGACTCAGCATCTGTAACATCTAATAGTTATATATATATATATATATATATATATTCAGTGACTGATTTTAATCAGTTATTTAAGAATTTTTTTGTCTGCCTGCCCAAATTAAAAATTAAAAATTTAGAAATTAAAAAATGTTTCGAAATATATTCAAAAATTTGTGTATATATCTGATAAAAAGGTGTAATATGCTCTTAGGTAAAATTTATTTGATACTAAGTTTGCTTTCATGTTTGCGAAAAGAACATTTTCCCAGTAGTCACTTTTTGGCGCAAAAAAACTTTTAAAAATTTCGTTTTCCTTTAAAAATGAAGTTTCCCCTATTGCATCAAAAAAGAGTTTTGCAGATATAATTTGTAAAATATTCAAATATCTACTTTGCAATTTAAAATAAGGAAAAAATAAAGTCCTTACTAAGTGCCACAAAATCATTTTGTTTTACGATACTAATTTAAATAATATTTTTTCCTAAAATAAATATGTTAAAGCATCGAAAATGCACTGTTTTATGAACCAATTATTTGTCTCATAAAGTAATATTTTTCATTTTTCCATCAAAATGCGTTTTTTTTAAAAAAATCAAAGCAAATTAATGAAAAGTTAAATAAAGTTGTACTGTACTGTTGCAGCATAAAAATTAAACATTGGGGCAAAATGATAAAGTACATGGTCAGAGAAAATACCCCAGACTCATTGCATATCTGCTATAGAAATAATCTATAATGACAAGATCATTCTTTTTCTTTTTCTCTGTCTAGCGTCTCCACTATTTGAACTGAAAATATTGTTACAACTCCATTTCAAAATATTAACTGCAAGTATCATACTATGAAGAGAACAAATCAAAAATTTTAAAATTCTTCCATTGTAACTGGAACCAAGAAAGCTGGAGAGTTTCGAGATGGAAAAGAATGTACTGTTTTCCATTTTCTCACATTTTACAGTTATTATAATTCATTCGTTCATTTAATTAAGTAAAAATTAAAACCTATATTAATAAAGTTCTGATCACCCTCTAAATTTCTGAGAGTTGGAATCAATCTGGTTTTTTCAATGATACTGATATTCGATATCAGTGCTTACTGATATTCGATATGTATAGTTCGTTCACCAGGAGTTGACACTTGGCTCCGCCTTCATCACGTGGTATCGGATGGTACTATTTCGCTATTTTGGGGAGAAAAATGTGAACAAGGCTGCTATTTGGCGATTTTATGATAAAAATATTTATTTCGCAATCTTCATGTGCGTATTTTGAGCATGTGCATTTTAATTCATAAACTTATTGATATTTCTCTCTTTTTATTGAATACTTTGTTCTTTTGGAGATATTTTGCTGGGAAAAAGTTTTTAAATATAAATTAGCTAGAATAACAAAAGGTGTAATAGCTGATGATAAAGCGAAGTAAGTGTCTGAAAAAGAATTCACTGTTTGTGTTTGGCCATCACCTTCTACATCAGAAAGCCTCCACACGGTTTCTTTTAAGTTGTCTGCGCAGACTATTTAAAAAGTGAACAGTTTGAGTGCATGAAACCAAATTCTACTTTAAAAGTGACTGAGAGGAATTTTTCATATATATTTGAGAATTGAATCTGTAGTGGTAGACAAGTAAATAANAGAAAAAATCTACACAAAAAAAATTTAAAACTATTTTAACAATCAGTTTTGAATTAAATAAGATCGAAAAAATAATCACTTAAAAAGAAGACGAAATTTTGAAGAGATTGCTATAGAGAATCTAAAAATAACCCAATCCATTCAAGATAGATGGAGTCAAACAAATATGATTGGGTCTCTCTCTCTTACTTCACAAATTTCGAGAGGATTTAGACGAAATGTTTGGCTATAAAGTTCGCACTTACTTCACGAGCTACCACATAAACGAGAAAGTAGTTGAAAGTTTAAATTCTATCAAACCAAAAAAATTTTACTTATTCCAAAAACTACGAACAAGTAATTGAAAATACTAAAAACTCTTTTTATCCTTTGGCAGGCGGGAAAGAACAAAAGGAAAAATAATTGGATTCCAAGGCTGTAATCGGATACACACTAAAATGCTAGATCAAACATAACATTAAAAACACAGGTTCCGTTTTCACAATTGCCTGGAGTGATATTTAAGAAGGTTTCCTTTTAACGTTTATATAAAATAAATGAGTGCATGATTTAAGGAAGCTTATGTACAGAGAGTGTCTAAATAAATAATTTTTAAAAATCAAACTCAAGACCTGGGCTTCCAATAATGACGGAAAATGTGATTTCTTACTTAGAAATAATGTAGTGATAAGAAAAACCCCAAATAATGAGCAGGCAGACACGGAAGCGTCAACATGTAATTTCATAATTGTAATTAAATGATTGTTTTTTGTTGAACTGATATCGTCGATGTGTTAATGTTTTGAAAGATTAAAAATCCATTGAAATCTCACGACACTATTTGATGAACCTTCAGATTATTATTGAATTTGAACTCACTATTTTTTTTGGTGCATGTGCCAGGAAACAAATTCGGGACGCACGCGTAGGAACCGCGTTCATCCACTAGTCTCTACTTCAAATCACTTTGATGATTCGTTTAGCCCAGGGGTTTCCAACTTGCATGAGGCCGGGGGCCACAATTAAAAACACAAATCAAATGGCGGGCCTCAACTTAATTAAAAAAATTTTGTAGGACTCTTTTATGTTTGAAGGAACATTAAATATTACTGTCAGAGTTTTACCAAGTTGTACAAAACAAAAGTATTGAATTACAAACTAAAATAAGAAGTAGATTTTTAAAAATATTTAATTGTTATTAATAATATTTAAAAAAATATTAAATAAATAATAAAAATTCGGGCTACAATAACTTAATGTGCACCTATGTATTAAACAATTAATGTGCAACAGATATCTAAATGTTAAGATATTAAACTTACATAGTAGCACACAAAATATTTTAATGAGAAAATTGAGGTTTGTCTGCTGCAACCACCAGAGAATAGATATTTACATTTTAAATTTAAAATTACAAATGTGTGTGAAAATATTTTCGTCCAAAATGAGTGGTTTCAAAAAGTTAAATCGAAGAATTTCTTCGAGAAAATTTCTGATACGCACATGCTAAGTTACATTCACAAAATACAAAAAAAAAAATGAAATAAAAAAGAGCAACATACACAATTATTTTTGGATTTGAATAAATATTTTCTTGGGTGCAAAACCTGAAAAATAAATTTCTTTGCACCGTTGGTATGTTAAATTTCACAGAAACGAAGAAATTAGGTTCTCATCAGCGAGAAAAGTATTTTAAACCCATATAGATTTTTTACGAAAATTGTCCGCAAAAAAATGACAACTGATATATTTTAGTTCGCGGGCCACGAAAAAAGGCTTCACGGGCCGTATGCGGACCCCGGGCAGCCAGTTGGAAACCCCTGGTTTAGCCTATCTCTACTATTTATTATTTACAGCGCCCTCTTAGTTTTGGCATGTAGCTTCGAAGAAAAAAAGTAATCTTTTAAAGTAAATATTTTTTTTGAAAAAAAAATCAATTCATTAAACTTAATAATTATTTCATTATTGCATAAAAAAGTGATAAATGTTACTTTTTTGCACTTGTTACAAATTGTAGGATACTTTTACAGTGTATTTCTTAAATTTTTTTTTCATGAAACAAAATCCAATCGATTCAATAATAAAATATTCATAAACCATAAAACTGTCCAAAAGATTAATTGAATCAAACTTCTAACCTTTAGTTACGATTTTTCATATTGTCATTAAAAGCTACGACCAACGAAGATTTATGCAATTGTATTTTTACAAACACAATCACTTAGGGAAGACATAAAAACAAAAAAGAATGTTATAAAATTATAGGACGATTGATCTCAGTAGGTTAACGAAAAACGGAATAAAATAGAAATGGGAGGAAATGAAATTCACTCTCAAGTTTTAAAGTTAGTTCCAAAGCTCATCAACAGATGACATTACTGAATAGAACAAGCTATAAGACAATGCTTTTGAAAATCGACGTCATTTTCAGCGGAATGCAGTGCCGTCTGGGGAAGAAGATACCATAGGTATAACTTGCATATTAGGCTGGATTTTATTCAATTATTTATTTGTTATAAAATAATAGGTCGAAAATATTTTGTCTATTTTCATTTTGTAGTGGAAATATAGTGGGTGAATTTATTTGGGTGGAAAAAAATGTATAAAAATAGACGAAATTTTGCCAAATGCACGATGACAAATACAATTAGACGAATCGCTTTTAAGATATTTAAAAAGTTATAAATTTCAAGCAATTTTTGTTAAGAGTTCAAATTCAACAAGGGTGGGCAGAGAGGGCAAGAGACGCCTACAACAGAACAGTCAAGCAAAAATATTTTGAACATAAAAATTCTCGTAAATAATTTCATTTAAAAAAAATATTTTTAAAATTTACAATCATATAAAATTATTTTTAGTGTTAGAAAGCTATATCAAAGTACATATATATGCTAAGATTTGAAAAAATTTCAAAGTCGCATTTTATTGATGAGAAAATAAATGCATTTAAAGAATCGTTTAGTCACTTTAATATATTCTATGAACCTCACGGTAGACAACCGATTTTTGACATAATTTAAGATCTTTGCCCTACATGCCATTTTTCGGACTGATAATATAAGTGAGAACTTTCACTGATAAAAGAAAATCCGAATTGCGCCTCGGGAAAACGGAGAGAAAAAAACGCCTTCCTATAGGGATTTATACGGCTCTTATCTCTAGCTCCTCTTTCATTTGTCAACCAGCTCGTTGCGTATGATAACATCAACTTTCCGAGTGCCTTTTCCGTTCTCTGCATTAATCACAATGACGTTTTTGTGGAGCATCAGTGCCCTCAAGCCTACTCCCATAGGTCGTGAAAGTTGTATAGCATTCTGAAGTCTTGAAAGGAGAATGGCATTTAGTTTATGTTAAGATTTTTTTTAAAACTGTTTTGGACAGATCGAAATTTATGGCAACAAATTGTCTGCAATGGTTAAATAAATTTTTGCTTATTCTATATAATGTTCTTTAAGTTTTATTATGTATAATGTTCTTTAAGTTATTAGAAGTAATTATAAAATATAACACATTAAAAAAATTAAAAATAATATTTAAGCATGACATTTCTAATACTTTAAATTTTTATTTTAATATTTGTTTTTAAATATTGCTCCTTGCATATATTACTATACGTATCATGAATCTTGATGTTTAACTTTGGCAATGTTTGGAAAAAGCTTTTTGCGAAAAATAATATAACTGCAAAAAACTGAATTAAAAAAGTAAATACAAAAACAAATGAGAAAATAAGTATGGCTTTTGATCTCAATGAATTTGTCTATTAAACAATATTTTGCTTTATATAGCGTTTATAAACTGCAAGCTGTTATAATTACATAATATCAAAATGAACCATCTAACATGTGACAGAATCATTCCAAAAAATAGCGTGATTCCGAAAGATTAAAGAATAATATAGAACCGTTTACATACTGCAAGCTGTTGTAATTACATAATATCAAAATGAACCATCTGAAATTTGACTGAATAATTCCGAAAAGTAGCGTGATTCCGAAAGATTAAAGAATAATATAGAACCGTTTACATACTGCAAGCTGTTGTCATTACATAATATCAAAATGAACCATATGAAATTTGACTGAATCATTCCAAAAAATAGCGTGATTCCGAAAGATTAAAGAATAATATAGAACCGTTTATAAACTGCAAGCTGTTGTAATTACATAATATCAAAATGAACCATCTGAAATTTGACTGAATAATTCCGAAAAGTAGCGTGATTCCGAAAGATTAAAGAATAATATAGAACCGTTTACATACTGCAAGCTGTTGTCATTACATAATATCAAAATGAACCATATGAAATTTGACTGAATCATTCCAAAAAATAGCGTGATTCCGAAAGATTAAAGAATAATATAGAACCGTTTATAAACTGCAAGCTGTTGTAATTACATAATATCAAAATGAACCATCTGAAATTTGACTGAATAATTCCGAAAAGTAGCGTGATTCCGAAAGATTAAAGAATAATATAGAACCGTTTACATACTGCAAGCTGTTGTCATTACATAATATCAAAATGAACCATATGAAATTTGACTGAATCATTCCAAAAAATAGCGTGATTCCGAAAGATTAAAGAATAATATAGAACCGTTTATAAACTGCAAGCTGTTGTAATTACATAATATCAAAATGAACCATCTGAAATTTGACTGAATAATTCCGAAAAGTAGCGTGATTCCGAAAGATTAAAGAATAATATAGAACCGTTTACATACTGCAAGCTGTTGTCATTACATAATATCAAAATGAACCATATGAAATTTGACTGAATCATTCCAAAAAATAGCGTGATTCCGAAAGATTAAAGAATAATATAGAACCGTTTATAAACTGCAAGCTGTTGTAATTACATAATATCAAAATGAACCATCTGACATTTGACTGAATCATTCCAAAAAGTAGCGTGATTTCGAAATATTAATGAATCCGTGTTATTGAATTTTAAGTATTTAATGGCTATAAGAAAACTATAACGTTTTTAACAGTGTATAGTGAGCGAAAACCAAAAAGCTAACTCCCTAAATAATTTTTAAATTAATGATCGTATTTCCACACTCAATCTTAATGGTTTAAAGGCCTAACCTTTAATATGCTATTTGATTTGTACAGATGATATTATTAGTTTCGAAATCAGATGCAAAATTGTATTTTCTCTGGATGAATATAATTTCTTTTCGACAAATTTGGATTCTAGCCCACAATAAAATATGAAATTATCTGGAAAGTGGAGTAAGTGGTTCCAACTGTTTAGGAATGAGAATGACCGAAAATTTGTAGTCTTAAATGTTAATTTCATTTATTGTGTATTTCACCAGCATCCATTAAAGCGGATCATGAAGTTTTTCAAACAATTATAAAACCTGTTTGTCTAGAGAAAATTGCGAGAAAGAAAACAATTTCATACTTATTCATTACTTTATTTATTTATTTTTTAATTTACTAATGGTAAAAAAAATGTATTGTAAGATGATACATATTTGTGTAGTTGAAAATATGCATTATTTTAAATGACGAAATCCATAACTTGAAGGAAATTGGCCGAATAAATCTTGAGAAGCAAAAATTTAAAGATTCAATTGGATTCTACCACTAGTCCAAATTTTCTACCTCTTTCCTAACCAAATTATTGGGACCATAATTTCCATATTGCACTTATCCACTGCCCCCTATTTCCTTATACCATATTTTATGGGTCAATAATACAAATCCATTGGGAAAAAACGCTTTGTTTATCCAGAGAAGGTAGGATTTTGTGTTTGCTGCATAACTTTAAAAAAATCACCTGCACAAATTTAATTAACGTATTTAAGGTTAGGTTTTCAAACTTTTTAAGACAGGGAATTAATATTTTTTATTTTATAACCGTTGTTGAACAGCAGACCAAATTTTGAGTTTAATGCTACTAATGTTCAACTCCGCAGTCTTTTAATTTTGAACCCAACCCAGATGACGAGGAAACTTTTGGATCAAGTATTGGGAGAAATTTGCCTTCGTGGAGGTCCTTTTGATGGAACTAACCAGTATTTGCGTTACATGGAGGAAAACACCACGAGAACCTGCCACGGTTAGCCAGGTGGCAAGAGGACTCTAACCCATGAACCGTCTAGCACTGAGGATATTTCACGTTAGCATCCGGCTTGCATCCGGTTCTATTCTGTTCTGCATCCGGCTGCCGGCTATATTCCTTCTATATTGTTCTGCATCCGGCTTGCACTGTGGTCAGTGCAAGCCGGATGCAGAATTCGTATCCACCAGCCATCTCTGGGATTCGAACCCGGTTCACCTCATTGGAAGGTGAACGCTCTATTCCCAGAGCCATCGCTGTTCAGGGAGTTAATATATAAAAATCCCATCATTAGATCAAAAGATATTCAGGGAGAACGCTTTTTTATTCTGCACTTTGAACAAATGTAAATAAATAACTGCCAAATTAAACATGGTAACTAACATTCGAAAAACAACACAAAAACTAAATAAAAAATGAAAGGTAACCGTACAAAAAAGATAATTTCAAATTCTCTCTGTGTCACTCGAAATTAATTATTTACATTTTCGAACAATGTTATCACATTTATTTTTTTATAGTAAGTAGATCCGTCTGAATGTCATTAATTATTTCGAACACCAGACACAATAAAACAAAATGAAATAGAATCATTAAGTTTTCTTCTAGTTCAGAGAGAGAGACAACAGGAAAATCAATCGTTCCAATGAAAAACAGAAACAATCCCACATTTGGAATTACCAAATAGCACTTACCGTCAATTACCTAAATGCAGCCCTTGGAAAACAAACATTCAAATTACAGGAGTTTTGGCACTGGCGTACAAAAGCGAAACAAAATATAAAAGCGGCAAATTATCTGCCTGCCATAATGATGTTTAGTCTAATTGAGTAGAGAAAAATTATTCGAATAACTCATCAAAATAACGTGGAAGTTTTTAACGTAATTTTGTTAGTATTTTGATGTCAAATTGCGTCGGTTAAAAATATTCAATTCTTCATTTCGGAAATTCCATGATTTTGTAAGCAAACACAAAATGTTTGTTTTTTGTGTAGAAGGATGTTTTGATTTTCACGAACTTAAAATCAAGCATAAAGGCTTAAAATAAAATTTAAAAATGCTAATTAATTTGTGTTATTACTAAAGGTTAATTTTGCATCTAAATTAATTGTTAAAATTTAAATTGCGAAATTAGACACAAGATGCAAACTTTAAAGCTGTTTTCACGAGAGCTAATTATGCTCTTTAAAAATGAAGATAGTTAGCAACTAAATACGAAAATACAAATAATTTATTCAAACGTTTTTTTAGAGGAGACGGATTTTTAGTCACTGTACTAACAATTCTCTATTTATTTGTATGGAAATCAGTATAATTGTGTTTAAAACTAAATAAAAAAAATTATACGTATGTTATAACTAATTGGAAACTGCTGACGTCATTCGTTAGGATTGGTGACGTTGGCGATTTATAAAAAGCTGAATTTTCGAATTAGTCTATGACGACGTTTGTTCATTGAAAATCTTAAGTAATTTTTTTTTTTGATCTGTTAAAATAACGCAGCAACGTCAATGTTTGTTTTACTCTTTTATTTTATTCTGTGTTTGTTCATTTGTTCGAATCGGACAGCGGTAAAAATTTTAGCAGCGGCTAATTGCACCGTTGTTGTGGTTAGTAACCTTTGGGCTATTCGCACCCACTTCCACAATAACGCGTGCG
Source organism: Parasteatoda tepidariorum (assembly GCF_043381705.1). Taxonomy (NCBI): domain Eukaryota; kingdom Metazoa; phylum Arthropoda; class Arachnida; order Araneae; family Theridiidae; genus Parasteatoda; species Parasteatoda tepidariorum. Next base: position 92,879,843 of record NC_092208.1, read on the forward strand.
CAGTCAAGCCCGGGCTGATATAACAAGGAGAAAAAAGGAAACCTTTGATTCTTAATTTAATGACTGACAAAATAATAATAGAATTAAATTAAAGTTTAAAGTGTAAATGTGGAAAAAAATTTGTTCTTTTTTCCAATCATCAGTTCATCGATCAATCAAACAATTGAAAGTTCATCAATCATACAATCGAAAATTTATCAATCAAGCAAACAATCGAAAGTTTCAAAATCATACAATCGAAAGTTCATACCAAGAGTAAAAAACTAACTAATCATCACTAACCTAACAAAGCAGCTAGTAATAAAGAACTCTTTTTTTCTTGAGTCACTAAATTTCTTTTTTTTTTCTGTCGTACGCCTGTTTAGGCAGTGGGGGTGCGATTGTTCGGTTTTTAGTGGCGCCATCTATAGCCAAGAATTCGACTTCTGCCACGCCATTCACACAACCACAACCCGTTTGTAGGGCGGGTCACATTCACACACATAGGAGAAAGGACATAGAACACAGAGAGAGAGAGAAAGAAACATCCATGCCTTGCCCGGGATTCGAACCCAGGACCTTTCTGATGCAAGGGCAGTTGCCTGCCCCCTACACAGGCCGGTTGGCACTAAATTTCTTCCTCGCTTAATTAAGTTTGAATAACATAGTTCGGTTTTCACTTGCCCGGTACAGCTTACAATGATTTTTCTTACAAGATTAAGTGCCATTTCCTGGTGTATATTGCACTGATGTTTTTAAGATTATGTGCCACTTCCTGGTATATCTTGCACTGATGTTTCGAAGATTATGTGACACTTCCTGGTATATCTTGCACTGATGTTTTTTTAAATGATAAGTGCCAGGGTCCGGTATACATTTGCCCGGTTTAATCCACTACTACCATTCCAACGCTGCCGGGTATACAGCATAAAAAAGTCCTATTTTTAGGTATAGATGGCAGCGGCACCTACAATCAGTTATGTTCTGCAAATGATAGATATGACGTTGCGCGCGATGCTGTGTTTTGTTTGCATAATTTCGTATATGATTTTATATTGACATCAAATACAAAACTCGAGTCGAACACACAACCTGGACTGAAAGTGGTCGAAATTTAAATACAGATAAATTTAGCTATAGAATGGTTAGATAAATAATGCTTTAAGAGGAATAAAATTGGTTGAAACTTGTATCATCATCAGCCACGAAGCTCCAGTAGAGATCAAAGTGCTCTAGTTAGTCGGAAAGGGATCAATTGCAAGACTTCAATCTTACAGTAACCAAAGCAAGGTTAATAAAAATGTCGTAAAAATAAACAATCTTAACTTGTTATTCGAAAATCAAACTTAAAATGAAGACGGGTTAAAAGTTTTAAGCAATAACTTCAGTCAGTTACAAAAAACAAAAATAAACTAAAGAAAACTTATTCATATTTTAGTAAATTCATTTTACTTAACTAATTCCAGTGCAACGTTAGAAATCAGTGCTTTCGATTCAAGGTTCGTAATAATAATATTCAAAAACTTCCGACAGCTGCTGAGTTTTTCACAATTGGGTACTTTGCTACTCGAGAAATGAAGTGACGATGCCTAACCATGCGATTCAAATCAGATTTAATTGGAAACCCTTAAGCGACATCACTCTCCTATTATGACGTCACTTGTGTTATAATAGTGTTCCCCAATCCCCGGCCCGCGAACCGGTTGAAACAGAATTTAAATTCCTAGGTTTATACCCCAAATTAAAAATATTTGTGTTCCATTAAAATTTTATTTGCTAAAAAAAAGGGGGCCCGAAGGTAGTGACATAAATTTTTTAATGTTTTAAAATGTTTATAAAAAAAAACCGCCGCAACTATTTTCTCTTTCAATTAGTTTTAATAAAAAAAAATCAATCATCATAACTGTAAATATCATAAATAAAACACGAAAGCACAACGCGAAATTTACGTTTGAACTAATGAAGAACTTCGTCTCCTCTCTCGATAGTGACTCATTCATTTAACGTTCAAGTAAGTTACAATTTTAAATCACTTTATATTTATTTTTTGGTGTAACTGTATTTTATTTTGGAGCCATGTTTAAATACAATTAAATTAAAATTAATAAATCAAAATAATTTAAAATATAAACAACTAACGTTCCGCCCCCTCAGCGGGTGGCGGTAAAATTATCAAACGTTGACAGATCCGCGGTGATAAAAAGGTTGGGGAACACTGCAATAGGGTACTCGCAACTCTAGAAGAAGTGAAGTGATTATGTCTAACCATGTGATCTAAATCAGATTTAATTGAACAGCTGTAAGCGAAATCACGCGAAGTGATCGAATCAACACACGCCACGATTTGCTTACACTGACGCCATTAGCAGATATCCAATTCAGGCAAAATGGGTATAAAAACCGAAATAGATTTATTAAACATTTTGTAAATCTTATCATTAGTAAAGTCATATCATAAGTTTTCATAGCTCAGTTTTTTCTTTCTAAATCTAATTTAATTAAATAACACAATTACTATGACACACATATTCGTTTTCATCAAAACTATTGAAATCGTCCTTCTCGACAAAAGACGGGATTTTAATCCTCTCCTTTACTAACACCGTAGAATGATCTTCACAATCCGTTACAAAATAAAAACGAAAAAATTATAAAAAAAATTGGCTAACATTTTACGAGTCACAAAAGTTATAACTGCACTTCATTTTCCACCTCGCCTCAATCCAGCTGATTTAATTTATTCAATTGCAATGATAAGCAAAATCCTTTAAATACTTGGCGATTTTTTTTCTCTCCAAAGAAAGTCACTGAAATTAAAGAATCTAATCCTTTACTTTCAAAGGAGGGTAGGGAGGGAGGGAGGGGGGGTAATTGAACAGCTGGGAGGAAATAACTCGAGCGGATACGATCCGACTTTGACATTTCACTGGTGTCTTCATTTGCATAATGCTTACGACGTTCGAGAGGTCGCTTGGAAAGTCGCCAAATCACTGAAAATCGCCGACTGTTTCTATTCGATTCCCTAGTGTAGTGCATTTCAATAATGTTAGGTATTTAAATTTAGAAAAGTTTAATCATAAATTTTTTTTTTTTTTAAAAAGTGGAATTGTTTGATGAAAATAATTTAACGTCTGTTTCCATCCTGAAATATTTAAAGTTGTTTCTGAAAGCAAACGATACGATGTAACGATGCATGCTTAGGTTATTTAAATGTATCGAACATTTATTGTTTCTAAATCTGAAGAAAATATTAAATTTCAAATGTTGTCTCTTTCAGTCTTTAAAGTAACAGATGTGCTTCATAGATAATGAGATGTATTATCTTTATTTTTCCAATTAAATTAGAGCGCACCTCAAAACAGTCTTCAGAATGAAACGAAATTTTACACGAGTAAATACAACGCTGATGCTGGATGCGATAAAGCCGGGCATTGAAAAGTTCGTTATAATTTCCTACGGCACAGTCGCTGTAAAAACTCCGACATTACTTGCAGTCCCAAGTGGGAAATGTAACGTTCCTGCGACACCCTTGCTGTGTGAGTCCGAGCATTCCTTTGCTGAAAAAATGACGCCGTCGATCAATATGAGGGGTGCTTCGTGTGCGAGGGCATCACATAACCAGTTGTAGAAGGGGTGTGTTGTGCAACGTGGGCAGGATTGACTCCGTAGCATTCATTTGAAATGGTGTTGAATGATTGTACTGTAAGTCGTCTTCAGTGATGAATTCAGATTAAACTTGGAGAGCGATGACGTACGTCGTATACGAGTGTGGAAGCCATCACATACATGACTTACGATCACCCTATTATCCCACGACTGCCCAGCACTAAATTCGTGATATCCTTCTCCCAAGTGTTTCGACTCATGATCAGGATCAGGAGCCATTTTTCAACGAGACAATACTCAAGGAACGGCACATAGCCACCCTCCCCAGGCCTGTTCTATCGCCAAATGTGTCACCAGTCTATCTGGGACTGCACATTGGACAACCACCGAGTGGAGTCGCCTTAGAGGTGTTTTTACAGCAACTGTGGAATGAAATGCCTCAGAACATCATGAGGGACTTTTGTTTGCCCCACCGTATCGCAAACTACATTGGGGCTAGAGGTGGCCTCCATCCTGCAATAAATGATCATTTTCAAATCATTATATGAACGTTTCACTCAGGTATTTGTGGGTATGCTTTGTGGGGTATCTTATCTCAATGAGGGTATTTTTCTTACGATGTACGTCAATTATTCTTCATATTATATATTATGTACTCATCTTCTGACCATAAATTATGTATTTTCCTTTTCATACACTATAGGTTAATGTAGTTCAGTGATAATAGGGTAGTTTTCAAATGAGGTTAGTGGTCTCATTTTGAACGATTTTAAAGTAACCATTTCGAGCATAATATAAATTACAATCGCATTAGAAAATCCAACTTTTAATGACAGTCAAAAATATGCTGAACTCTCATTTTAGATTATTATCCATTTGCTTACCCATTCGTTTCCTATCCCCCTTAGTGCAGCTGTAGTTCAGCTTAGTGCAGCTGTAGTGGGGTAAGGATATTTCGACAATCTCAAACTTCATCTATCAAAAGGTTTTCCTAAATTGAATCATGTCTTATGCATCAGTGAATTGATGTTTAATAATAGTAGTAGTAGTGACGCCACATTACTCCCAAACAAGATTTCTATCCGGGGTAGAATTCGATGAACAGATACCACTTGTTGCCGTATTTGCGAAGGATCGAGAGAGCGGTATTAAGTTCCCCGGATTTTGAGTGCTTGTGGTGAGAGCTGTATTCAGTTCACTGAGTTTTGAGCATTTGTAGTGAGAGGTGTATTAAGTTCAAGGTTGTGTGTGAGGTTTCCCCTGTGTTGCTATTAGTATTCAAGTGTATGCAGATTCCCGATGTGTGTACGTGAGACAGAGAAGCAACAGTGCGAAGAGGACGCAGTCACTAATAGCAAGTTATCTGTTCAATGTGGACCATCCATCGCAGTAGGCGAGTTCATATCTCGTCCGTAGGTCACCAATGTTAGGGACCTTTCGACCTTCATCTATCAAAATGTATCCCTAAGATTGAATCAGCATGTCATTGAATTGACGTTTAATAATCATAGAGGTATTTTCCTCTCAGAGATAAAAAATTAAATTTAAATCGATCTTGCTAAATATATCTAAACAGGAATATCGTTAAAAAAAAGCAGTAAGTGTGAAAATGATCATAAAAATAATCACACTAACAAAACACAAGCCACAAATCTTACTTTACAAGATTTAATTTTAATGCAATGCTTCCATACTGGAGAATGTAATTCAGAAATTGTTTTACTAACAAAAAAAATGTCCAACTGACGTAAAGAATTATTAAAATTACGAGTTGTCGTTTAATTTGTTCTTTTTGCTAAATTTCATTATATTCTTTAATGTATTTATGCTTCTCTACGCACAAAAGCTACTGTACAAACGTAATAATTCAGAAACAGATTTTCTAAGGGAAAAAATGGGTGAAATTATTGTGTTAAAAATATCTTCTACGATTTTGATAAAAGTGCCAGTTGGCTGCTACGTTCCCCGAATTATCCCTTATGATGAATGCTAAATAAACTCTAATAATATTAGTGTGACATAAATAATTAAACCCAATTACTTTTGTTGAAGATAGAAACATTTAAATTGAAAAAATCGTTAAACAAATATTCAGGGTAAAATTGGGTTCATACTAAATAACACCACACTTCATTCAAGAAATAGAATTTTCGTGTTATAGGATGGCACTTTGAGCAACAATTCCTCGAAGAGAGAAGACCTCTGCACAAATAAATTTAGCTGTCTGACATAACAAACATAAACTGAGCAGTGGGGAAACATAAAGATATCACAAGGTCTAGACTACTAAACTGGCAAGTGGGGAAATTCATTAAGAGGTCACACTACTAAAGAATAAGATGTCTCGTCTATGGTAATCGTTGCGAAGGCTTTCTAGGAGGTGTTGTTTTAAGTATAGTAAAAGGTATTGTCTAAATATAAAAATCCAGAAAATGTTTTTCTAGGAAAGAATTGTGTTAAAAGAACGTATGATACAATGACTGGATGCTACGATCCATTCATTATCACTTATGATGAATCACAGACATTAGCCAATAGTATTCGACTCATTTAAGTGCGACTTAAATCCAATCATGAAACGGAAAAATCATAAATGCAAATTTCAGAGCAAAAATGATTGCAATAACGAAACGCGCGACAATTCATTCACGTAAAAACATTTTCACTTTACCAAGATGGTACTTTCAGTAATGCAAAAGCTAAAATACAAAATAATCCTGCTTTACTGGAGAAAGAAATGGGCTAAAAGAATTCTTATTTGTTTAGAAAGAGTGTCTGTGGAAAGATATGATTTTAGATTTTTCAATATATTTTTTTAGTCAACATAAACGGGGAGAAGCATCCATTAAATGTGTTCATAAAACTTTTATAGGACCAACATTTTTATGTTTATCAAATATGCTTCGTTTCAAATGCCAAAAGTACAACCATAAAGAAATGAAGTTAGGGCGACATAAAGAATCACCCGGAAACACAGATAAAATGGATTTTTTAAATTTTGGGAACGAAATTGTTCTATCCAGAATTTAAATCTATTTGAAATAAATAAAATGTTAGTTCAGAGTTGTTAGGGTAAAGTCGAGCGATCATCAAAAGACATCTTTCTGTTCTCGACAATTTATAGCTCTCAAACATTTGAGTAAAAATATTTTTGCTAAAATTGAATCACGTGATAATTACGAACCTCTTAGAATAATATTGCATATTATAAATATTTTTGTTTAGATTTAATTACCCAATTCTCATAGATCATTTGAGTAAAAATATATTTTATCCAATTGAAATTTTATAATAATCATTGTCCTTAGAACGATTTTTCATATTATTAATGCTTTTACATAAATTTAATACTCCAATTCCCCACTTGAGTAAAAATACTTTTTTCTTCATTTAAATTCTAAATTAAACATGGACTTTAGAACAACATTTTGTGTTACTTTTAATATATCGATATACGAATCTGATGTACCATAAGATAATCGATACGAATCTGATGTTCATAAGACAATCGATATACAAATCTGATGTAAGAATTTGATTTTAATGTAGACCTTAAGAATTCCAAATATAAAAACTTGAATTTTTTAATGCTAATTTAGAAAACAAATAAAATTATTAAGTTTTCTTGACAAGTTATTCCATTTTCTATTCTGATCCCGTTTATCTTATATTTCATACTCTGTAATTCCGAGTTCTGTTATTCATATTCTGATAGAGTTAGCGAATTATAAATCTGATCAATTTGCGAACTATTTAGCTCAAATAAGTTAACGAACTAAGTATAATTGACAAGTTGTTCTGTAATCAGTACAATAACAAAAAGTTACAAATTCGAATGTGTTAAATTACCGTCGGCTTACAATAAGCTTACGTTGAAGCAAAGCCTGACTAAGGCAGGGGCATACGGGCAGGTGCCGCGGGCCCCCACATTGAATAGAAAGTTTATTTTACGTTACTTTAATGAAATTTTTTTAAAACAAAATATCAGTACAGTATAAAATCCGTCAGTTTTATTTTAGCTTCTTCATTAATCTATCGTATGAACATAAAAAATCTATATTTCGCAAATCCATGGCTTTCCAGGGTGGAATTCAGTTAAATTTTCGCAACTGAGATGGACAAATTTGGCTAATGAAAAGCCTGTATTTTTACAAATCGCAAAATGCGATATGTTTACAAAAATATGGGCTTCTGATTAGCTTATTGAGCCATTGGAATTGCGAAAATTTAGTTTTATTTGGCCCTGTGGGGACTTAATAATAGACTATGTCAACCTTCATCTATCAAAAGGTACCTCTTGATAGAATCAAGTTGACATGTTTTATATACTAGTGAATTGGTATTTATCATTTATATTGGTAGTTACGCCACATTACTCCCCTTCCAAAATTTTATCTGGGATAGAATTCGATGAATGAATACCACTAGTTGATTCATGATGTTTATTTATTTATAAAATATTTGCTCATTATACACTGGTGTGCAAAACTTAAGCAACAAGTGGTTTTTCGGCCACAGCTCCCCAACAAAGTATAAGATAGCCATGAAATTGCAGTATAATATGCACGTAATTCAGTAGAAAGATTATTTGTATGCAAATTTTAGAAATAAAACGTCGTAGGTGTGTACGTAAACCTATAATATAAGTGTACGTAAACCTTGTGGGACGGCGCGCGCAGGTCAAAGCTGTGATAAAAGGATGAAGATTCGCTGCAAGTGCAAGTGATTTGTTTTGTGAAACATGTCTTCAAGAAATCATTTAGACGACTTTACTCGAGGAAGAATGATTGGGAAGATTGAGGAGGGGCGTAGTGTGACCAGTGTCGCCGAAGAGTTCGGGATCAACAAAAGTGTTGTTTCTCGTGCTTGGAATGCCTTTAAAACTACTGGTACAGCTGTTCGGAAGGTTGGTGGTGGCCGTCCAAGGAAAACAACACCAAGAGATGACCGTTACATTGTCCTCCAGGCGAAAAGAAACCGTTTTCAGTCAGCGAGCGCCATATCTCAGCAACTGTGCACAGCCACAGGACGACAAGTATCAAGATTTACAGTGGCCAGACGCCTCCACAAAGGTGGCTTATTTGCTAGACGTCCTGAACGCTGCATACCTTTAAAAGTTAGCCATCGGCGGCACCGTTTAGAGTGGTGCAGAGAACACGAAACCTGGACACCTCATCAATGGAGTCGCGTCCTCTTCACAGATGAGAGTCGTTTTAGTGCTACAAGCGATTCTCAACGTCAGTTGATCTGGAGAGAGGTTGGAGCTCGATTTCATCCCAATAACATCGCGGAAAGAGATCGTTACGGTGGTCCTGGAGTTGTCGTCTGGGGTGGCATTATGTTGAACGGGCGGACTGAGCTTCAGATCTTCGACCGAGGTTCTGTAACTGGAGACCGCTACTGCAATGAGGTAATCCTACCCCATGTGCGTCTGTTCCGAGGGGCCATTGGACCAGACTTCATTTTTATGGATGACAATGCCCGGCCACACCGTACTGCTAATGTTCAAGAGCTACTGGAAAGTGAAGATATCACACGAATGGATTGGCCAGCTTACTCTCCAGATCTAAATCCCATAGAGCATGTGTGGGATGCATTAGGGAGACGTCTTGCGACACGACAGTATCCTCCTGGTAACACCCATCAGCTGAAAGATGCGTTAAAGGAGGAATGGAGACGTTTACCCCAAGAACTCCTGGATAGTCTGGTGCTTAGCGTGGAGAGACGATGCCAAGCAACAATTACAGTAAGGGGAGGGCATATCCCATACTAGGGAACATCTGCCAGTTGCACTTAAGCTTCTTCAGGCAATCATGTGTAACGCCACTATATGTCAAATAAAGCCTTTCCATACCCTACTTTAAGCTTTATATTCATTTCTGCGCCATTATTCTTTTACCAACGTTTAAGTACAAAATAATGTACATCATATTCAAATTTCATGTCAATCGGATGATTTCTTGTAGAGTTACGACAAAAAACGCACTTGTTGCTTAAGTTTTACACACCAGTGTATTTTTTTCTTCATTTTTTTTGTTTATAACATTTCGCTCATTTTTTCCCTTCATTTTTTTATAGCATTTCACTCATTTTTTTTCTATATTATTTATTACCGGGTGACTTTATTTACTTCACCGGATCTTTTTTTTTCTTCTTTGATCAGCTGTTTAATGTGGATCATAGATTAATATTGGCATGTTCTTATCACGTCCGCTGCTCACCATTGTAATGTCGGGATTATATATTACAGACTATGTCAACCTTCTAATCTATCAAAAGGTACCCTCAAGATAGAATCAAGTTAACATGCTTTATATACTAGTGATTTGGTATTTAATATTTGTAGTGGTAGTTACGCCACAGACCCTAGTAGATGTGAAGGTAATAATGTTTTTCCATCTTTACCTCTGTTGCTTGATTTCTGTATATTGAATTGTAAGGCTTTTGATTGGCTTAAGTGATCCATCGTCACTCCGAAAATTTAATCGAATTCCGCTCTAATGTCAGCAAGGATATGAAATTTTCGCAGCTAGGTGACTAAGTTAACAATCGGAAAACTGCATATTCTACTTGATGAACTTAGAATTGTCAGAAAATCAATAAAATGGGCAGAACGATACTTCGTCTGACCATTGGAGGCAGGAGGACTTCATAGCTACTTTAGGTTCTAGTCATATTTCTAGTTTTATATCTACAATGAGGCGAAAAATTTAAATACTTCCATAAAGTTCGGTTCTTCATTACTGAAGTAGTGAAGCAGAGGGGGACCCTAAAAATAGTTTCTGCCCTGGGCCCCAATTAGGCTAAGTCGGGCCCTGCGTTGAAGTTGTTAAATATCAAAGTTATGTGTTTAAAATTATTAAAAATTCTATCTATCAATGCAAATCTTTAAAAAAAATATTATGTAAGTCAGCTTGTTTAAAGTTATGATTATTCGATGTCTGATAAGTATATTCAGTTCTGAAAAGTTATTTTGAGATGAAAATAAAATTTAGGAATTCTGTGATTTACTTAAAGTTAGTCATTAGACATTATTTTCTAAAAATTCTATTTTTGATTTAAATCTAGAAAACAAACGAAATTATGATGAAAAAGTTGTGAAGTTATGATTAGTTAGTTATAAGTTCTGATAAGTTCACGAATTATTCAGCTGCAATGAGTTATTCCTCTGAGCACGAAAAAAAAATATGAATTTCTTCAGTTTCTCACATTCAAGCAGTTTAATATTGATGAATTTATTTTATTTTATTTTTTAAATTAAATCTAGAAAACAATAATAAAATGAATTTGCTTACCCCTATGATAAGCTACACTTCAATTAACTTCTAAATGAGAAACACTTACCTAAAAGTAAATAAAAACTCAAATATTACATCATAAACAAACACTATAAAATACAGAAACATATTTTTGAAATTATTGTAGATTGTAAAAATTATTACAGCATTATTTTTCAAATATTATTCCATCTTTAAAACTAAATACTTAGTTATATCACAAAGATAATTCAAATAGTCTTTTAATATAACTTTTACTCTAAATCATAGCAAATCATTCAAGGAGGGGGATGTCCATGAAAGCTGATTCTAGAAAAAATAAAGGCGGATAGGACCCGTTTCGCTCTAATCATTTTCACTATGTAATAACTCTCTGCGAGAACCTATNCAGCATTATTTTTCAAATATTATTCCATCTTTAAAACTAAATACTTAGTTATATCACAAAGATAATTCAAATAGTCTTTTAATATAACTTTTACTCTAAATCATAGCAAATCATTCAAGGAGGGGGATGTCCATGAAAGCTGATTCTAGAAAAAATAAAGGCGGATAGGACCCGCTTCGCTCTAATCATTTTCACTATGTAATAACTCTCTGCGAGAACCTATTTTCCACTTTATTGGTTTGTCAGAACGTAGCGATTCGTGAAATTATAGAGATAGTGATTCAATCGTCATTCTTTTTTTTTTAAATTGACATAAACCATTCTTTCTCTTTAATTATCAATTTTCCTCTAATTTATTTAACCTTTCGACTCAAACTTAGAATTTTTTCGATTTAGCCTAAAAAATACAAAAGCACTCACTACCTCGGTACTCGAGATAGCCACCAGATAGCAGTACGTCATAAATGTAAATAAATCAAAAATAATACTTTTTAAGCATAAAAGCTCCTGTAACTTCTGAACTATTAGTCCTATTGAAATGAATATCCCAAGAAACTGAGAGTCTCATTCAATTCAACGTGAAAATATAACTTTTTTTTTATTAAGATAGCGATGCCAGGTGCTTTAATGAGGTGCTGTGAAATAACTACCATTATAAATATTAAATACCGAATCACTAGTATATAAGACACGTTAACTTCATTCTATATCGAGGTACCTTTTCATAGATAAAGGTTGACATAGTCGATAATTAATTCCCCTCATTGGTGACCTCCTGACGTGATAAAAACTTGCCAATATTGATGGATGGTTCACATTTAACAGTTTATTTGCTTATAAATATACTTCTCAAAGAAAGAAAAAAATCAGGTGAAGTAAATAAAGTCTCCCGGTCAATAAGCAAAGAAATGAAGAAAAAATAATAATAATGAGCGAAATGCTATAAACAAAAAAAAAAATAAAGAAAATATATAATGAGCAAAAATATTATAAAAATAAATAAACAGCATGAATCAACTAGTGGTATCCGTTCATCGAATTCTATCCCAGATAAACATTCTGGAAGGGGAGTAATGTGGCGTAACTACCACTATAAATATTAAATACCAATTGACTAGTATATAAGACATGTTAACTTGATTCTATCTCGAGGTACCTTTTGATAGATAAAGGTTGACATAGTCGATAAATTAATTCTCTACAATGCAAGTCTGATGTATTACTTTGTAAATAAAATCATTAAAACATCTCAGCTATTAGTTCTATCGCCTCCAACTGGGTACATTTGAAGAGTTGTAACAAATGCAGCAGGAACATTTGTTAAGACAGCAATATTTACATTTCTCTCTCCCCCATTTATTCCCCTTTCACCCCCTCTTACCCAAACCAGAAAAGCAAGGTCATACAATGTTTTATTACCACGAGGAAGAAATTTCACTTTTTAGCGAGTTATATTAAATCCGATATTTACTGTACTGTAAGAAAATTTTACCGCAATAAGAAAAACATACGCCATAAAACCAGCATCCCAAAACGTTTTTTGGAAATGCTCGGTGTTGATTTTGCAATTGGGGCTCACATGACTAATAACTGAAGATATTTTTAACCCCTTCAGGACCCTTTCACAGACCCCCCCCCCCCGTNCCCCCCCCCCCAGTATGAAACAAGCCTTTTTGACTCGAGTGACCCAAGATCAGGCCAGGGCCGGATTACCCATTAGGCCAGACTAGGTCATGGCCTGGGGCCCCCAATGATTAGGGGCCCCCTCAAAATGGATTTTTTGAAAATAAATTTTAAAAAATTGAGAGAAACAATAATTTTTTAAATTTTTTCAAAATGTTACGATTACTTTTTAGTTCTAATTTAATAAAATAAAGTAAAATGTAATTTATTATTATTTATTTTAATTTTAAATATGCTTTCTTAAATGAAAAGATATATAAATACTTTTATATTTGAATGAATAAAAAATATAAGAGAAAAAAATTTATTCTAAGGGCCCCAAAAATTTGAATGGTCTAAGGCCCCGCTTAATCCGTCCCTGGATCAGGCGGACCTGATCTCAATATGCAAACTCAGAGTTTCTGCCTATCCTGTGATTTCACTTTTTTTGAATGAAGACCAGCAAAAAATAATCCAGAGGTAAAAACAAATACTGTGTTTAACTACCAAATGAAAAAACAAAATATTGTACGAAACCTTTTGTATGTCTTGCCTTCGCATTTAAATTAATTTTGTGATTATGTCTGTAGGGATGTCAATGATGGCTTCATTATTCCAAATATTCAGCTTCAATCAAACTGCTAGAAATTGAATTCACTAGATTCGAGAACAGAAAAAAATAATGAAAGGGTGAAAAAGACATATGTCGGGGGAATTTTTCCTGACCTAGACGGGTGAAAAAAAGAATAATAATAAAAGAGCAAAATAAAGAAATTACTTACCGCTATTCGAAAGCAATTTTCCGGTTTTCAAAAAGAGGAAATGGGAAAACCGGAGCAGTCATTTCATTCTCCAATATCGACATCGCAATTAAGTCCCTTCGGTTTTATTTGCGAAGGATATTAGTTTTACGAGGAAAATCGAACCTACTCCAATCACGATCATTTTCATCGAATAACCGAACTCCCTACTTCTTTTTATTAAAAAAAAATTTGAACGAGGAATAATATTAAAATAATAGATCTGTATTTCTGCAGACGTTCGTATATTGATTATCTTATAAGGTTATTTTCACGTGGGTTCATGAATCATGACGCTTCATATTGGGCTGCTAAATTTTAATTCTATACTTTGTTAAAAAATCCATTACGGACATTATAGTTATTTTAGTTTTGCTAGTTTTTTTTAATTACTTTTAAAATATTCTACTTTATGGTCATTATAATAAGGGACAACTAGATTTTTGATTAAAAAAACATATTATTTTAATTCTTTAAACATAAATGCCACCAATCGGTCAGTATGTAGAAAGTCGTAATTTATTTTATCCTTCCAAATGGTTTTGCACGTAAGAAACAGCACACTACCTCGAAACAATCATGTGCATAAAATTTTTTTTTAAAAAAAACTAGTTTTTTTTTTAATGAACGAAAGATCTACCTATTCAGAATTAGTAAAGAAAGAATAGTATAGCAGTTTTCTAATTGAAGGGTGTGTGGAGTTAATAGGACCCAGAGTTGTATAAAAAAGTGCGAGCATTTGAAAACAGCAAAAATGAAAAGATCAAAATCGTCAGTCAGTGGGTTTAAAATAGTTTGAATAAAAGAGCAAATTTTGGTTTAAAATTTACTCGGAAATTACTGCAGCTCTTTCGTTTCGAAAATAGTGTGGTCATAATAACTGTGATTGTCACTAAAACGTGTATCGGTTGTGATTCAGAAACTAAAAATAATTCATAAAACTCAATTCCAGATAGCATAACATTGATTTTAACGTAGCAGCAACAGCACGAAACCCAAACAAGAGCAGCGGTGGCTCAGGGGATAGAGCGATCGCCTTCCAACGAGGTGAACCGGGTTCGAATCCCATCGATGTCTCGTCGACACGAATTCCGCACCCGTCTCGCATCAACCGCAGTGCTGACGTAAAATATCCTCAGTGGTAAGCGGATCATGGGTTAGAGTCCTCTTGTCGTCAGACTATCCATGGGAGGGTTTCGTGGTTTTTCTCCCCATGTAACACAAATGCGGGTTAGTTCTATCAAAAAGTCTTCCATTAAGGCAAATTTCTCCTATACTTGATCCAGGAATCTTCTTGACTACCTGGATTAGATTCAAAATTACAAGGCTACAGCGTTGAACATTCGCAGTCGTAAAACCAAAAAATTTGGTTCGGCTGTTCAACAACGGATATATATATATATATATAAAAATTTAAAAAAAAAGCATACAGAAATATCATATTGTATGCTTGGAAATCACGTTTTTTTCTCTATCTTTTAAATAAAAAACACACTGTGTGTTAATATTTCGCCCCGAGCACTCAAACATTGCAAAATTTATCATCCAATTATTTAAATTTAAGGCAAATGTTTTCTGCCTTATTTTAAAAATTAATAAATTAAATATAAAGTCATAATTACCGAGATACATGAACTCTTCTGGTAATTTTCCATCTACAGACTTACGAATTTCTGCGTAAATTAAATAAATATTCGAAATTAAATTGATAAATTGTGAAAGATATTTTTAATTGGTTTCAATTAAAATTGGTTTAATTCATTATTTCGTTACTTTTCATAGAAGCCTATCTAATTAATTTATTTGTTGAGATGATTTAGTACAGATTAATTATTATTTTGGATAATAATTTTAAAGAACGCAACAATACAATTAAAAATATGGACACAATATTAACACTAATACTCTTAATTTTTAATCTTTTTCATTGCAGTTAAAATGTAGTAAATTTCGTAAAAGGTAAATAATGAGTTATNGGAAAATTATATTTTTTCCTTTTGTTTTTCTATCAAAATTTTTTCAAGTTGCAATCGCGCAAACTGGCATTTCGATAATAGTTTTAAATTCTTGTAAATTCACTGCAAAAACTGAGGAAAGTCATTATAGAAAATAACAAATGTCTTAGAATATGTCGCAAAAAGAAATGCTCCAATATTAGTTAGAGCCAGTAAGGCCGAACGCTCCGTTCTTGAAGTGCGAGCTTTGCGCCAAAGTGACGTCACTAGAAAAAATCGGAGGATTGGCGCGGCGAAAGCTACTTCAAAGGAGTGAACCAGCCCTTCTCTTCTCTTTAGCCCTGATTCGATGGTCAGTTTTTCCCAATTAAACCCACTGCACGGTAAAGAAATTCTCGGTACTAACACAACAGAATGACATTATGGACCACTTTTTTTCAAGGTCAGGGCGTAATACTTTCCCACTACAAATATTATGCAAGCAATTAAGAATATTTATGAATTGCAGAGGTCAGTTTTATAGACGTCAGTGAATAAACACTATGAATATTCCATTTTAATATCAACAAAAATGAAACATAGTTTTGACACCTAAAGATGTTATGAGATCGCGAATCATCGAAAATCGTTTTTAAATATATGAAACTAGTGTAAAAAATACAATGTACTTATATTTCTACGGTATCTGTAAAATAATATCATCTGCGGATTTTCTTAGCAGAAAGTATCTGGAAAATATATTTTATTACATTTAAATTAATATATATCAATTTTAGAGTTAGTAAATACGCGTTTAATATCTTTATTGACCTCACCACCATTGATCTTCTCTCTGTCTCTATTAATGAAGACAGCTTTTTATATTTTTTCTTCTTCAACGATAGAGTGTGCAACATTGTTAATATCATTTTTGCAACAAGTTATTTTTACTTTTTAAATAAATGTTATGTATAAGACAACGCTTGAAATTAAAATAAGGAATGCAAAAATTAAAATCAATGAAATTAAAATAAGGAATACAATATTTAATTCTAAACCAATATTGATGATAAACTTTTTGCCCTGTGGTGTATTCTAAATATACTTAGACAGATATAGTTTCCGAAAATTAAACATGAATTTTTAAAAAAAGTAAGAAAAAAACTAGTGAATTAAGTTGCAATAGTAACCATTTAATTTTACCCTAATAGAATCGGAATCTAAATTTATAGTATCAAACGAGAAAATTTTTTTTGGGATATTTTGATTGGAAATTCTTAAATTTTGATGTTACAATCTGCATATTATTAAAAAACTAAAGTTGGTCGCCGAGCATCCTTCGGGGTTGGTGAGTGAAGGGGGTGTGCCTAAAGGAAAAAACGCTTAAAACTGCAACTCCAGAATAACCAGAGACCGTGTTGAATAAATTAGTATCTAAATAAAGAGAGTTGCTTATTTTAGACCAGTGGTTACCAACTGGCTGCCCACGGGCAGTATCCTTTTTTGGTGGCCCGCGAGCTAAAATATATTAGTTGTCAATTTTTGCGAACAATTTTCGTAAAAAATCTATAGGGATTTTAAATGCTTTTAAGTTTTGTATCTTAACAATTTGATATCTCTTGCACATTAATTGTTTCATACATAGGTGCACAATTAAAGTTATTGTAGCTAGAATTTTTTAATATGCAATTAAACATTTAAAAAATGTGACAGTGATATTTAATGTTTTTTCAAACATAAAAGAGTCCTATATAAAATTTGGATTTGGGGATAAGAAGTAAAAAAAGTTTTTAAAAAAATGATCAATTTCTTCATCATCTGTTCGATTTCTGAGCTATACTATCTGTTGAAAGTTCTAGTAACTCGTAGTCTTTCTATGAAGCACCGTACAAAGTGTCTCAATGTTGGCAACCTATTTGGATATCTTTACTGAAATTCCGTGACTCCAATACATGGAACTTCATTAAACGAAGCGTAAATCAAAGAGTTCTTCATTGCTGTAACGAAGCATATTGATATGAAGGTGATATATATATTTTTTTAAATAAAAGCTTTCATATTAACAGCAGACTAGTGCAGTTATTTATTTGCTTATTTATTATTTTTTGCAAAAAAAAAGTTTATCTTAAAAGAGACTTTGCTTTTCTCTTATAATCAAGTATAAATTTACAAACGATTCTTTATTTTAGTATACCCTGTTTTTAGAATCGTTTTCTAGTTTGTGAAAAACTTATCTTTAACTTATGCTTTATGTGAAAGGCATCAGAACCGAATATTTAATGAAGCCAATTTGTTGAAATAAACTCGTTGAATACAAGCAACAAGTCTTTTTTTTTTTGTAGTTTCCTGGTTAAGTAAGAACCAAAATCTCTCTTTCCCTAGCGGCAGATAGATTCTATTAGTTGGACAATTTGATCTATTATCTGATGCACTAAGGATAACGTTTTTTTATTTAATATTATGAGATTCGCTTTAATTTGCCGTTTTTTTTATTTAAGTTCAAAAACTTGAGATGTATTTTTTACTGATGCTTGTTATTAATCCCTTTACTAACGCAAAATTTCTATATCATCGCTAAAAAATACAAAATACGGCAAAAAAAAACTACCATATCTCTTAAAAACTAATAGTTTCTGCACATTTTTAATAATAATAAAATGACAACAACAAAAAATGGTCCGAACCTCATTTGTTTCCAAGAGACGAAAAAATATTTTATTTTTAAAGATAAAAAAAGTAATTTATTCATAATATTATTTCTTAAATTGGAATCCTGTTTCTATAACCCACAGATCGAGAGATGTGAAGGTGTTCAATGTTTATGAGAAACCCGGTATAATCTTAGATTTTCTTATCTATGAATAACTGATGATTATCGATTCTATGATTATATAACGATATATAATGAGGATAAAACTGGGGAACAATTTTCTGTTTGTTTTCTGTAATCCATGATTTTTTAACAGACCTGCTTAGATATTTTAACCTCGCTGATTTCAAATCTTCAATCTCTTTAAGCTACACTTTATTTTTTAAATTACTTTTAATCTATTTCTTGTCTAAATGTACAATTTTAAAAGTGTAATGTATAACAGGGTTGCGTGAATGCTGCGACGAACTAAGTGAGTTAGGGCACGTTATAGGGATTAAAACTACATATGTACCCATTCATATAAACATCGTCATACGCCGCTAGGAGCACTTTCCTACTATGAACTGTTTCTGAACAGACCATTACAAGGAAGTTCCCCTTGCCGTGTATGACGGCAAGAATTTTACCGCAATTTTAATCCTGATAATGAGCTCTAACTCCCCTAGAAGTTTGTTGCAACACTAGCGCAATCCTCTGTTATCTATAACGTTTTTCAGCTTTTAATTTCTACAAAAAGTAGAGTTAAAATGTCGTTTAAAAAAAGTCTGTAGCTTTAGGAACAAAACTAATTTCAGGTTTTCCCTCATCCGAATAAGGCAAGATCATGTATTTGTATAAATGCAACAAAAAATTGTTCCCCAGTGTTCATCCTCATATTACCTGTCATTATCTAATTTATGATTAGCAAATCATTTAATCTATGATCACCAAATAATGTAATCTATGATTTTCTATTCTATTCAATGATTATCTAATTTATGATCATCTAATTTAGGATTATCCAATCTAGTATGTATTTCAAATTATTACCGAATACACACTCTATGATTACGAATACTCTAATTTATAATTGGTTAATGTATACGATAATGCTAATGAATGATCTCATGCTAATGTTTTGATCTCGTTCAATTGTTTAAAAGTTCATTGCGCACAATAAAAACTGCGTTGCATGAATAATTTTTAAGTTTCTCTCCTCGCGCTTTGTTGACTAAGCCTTCTTTATAAAACTTCGTAAAAACTACAATAAAATATGTTACGCTTTTTTTGCTCCGAAATTTTCAGTAAAAGTAAAATATTTGTGAAATTTCTTTGTAACGTACATTTTTCACTTTCCTTTTTGGCGAAAAAAAAATACATATCACTTTTGCGATAAAAAAAAAGTGTGAAAAATAACAACTAAAAAGCGGTGCGAGTCAGGCTCATAACTCAAGAACTAAATCTTCGTAAGACGCTTCGATATAAAAGCCTGATACCCAGAATTCCTTGTAATGATTAATGTTGCGCTTTGGAATTTCGCGAAAACTGTGCCATAAGTTTAAGAGTGAAGCCCCCCGTTTTAAACGTATTTCGTTCCCTCTGGCGTTACTTACTTTGAATAATGTTTGGTACATGAATAATATTTTTCAAGGAAAAAAAAAGCAAATAAACAAAGGAAGAACTAACATGTAAGGTGAATATGTGCGGAAGTATTGTTTTTAGAATATGCAAATTTTGGCAAAAGAAACATTCGAATACGTTCTTTTGATCCTCGACATTTTAAGAACTGAAACAAAAACGTCGAATACAAAATGTCACAATTTTATTTACTGACAAGTAAACTCTTCACTATGCTTTAAACCCACACAAACCTCCGTAGTATGTTCTTTCGTAAAGATTTGCATAACATTGCATTTCAAACTTATGATACCCAAGTTCTAAATAGTGATAAAAAACTAATGATAAAAATAAAAAATAATGAAAAAAAAAGTTACAAATTTGTAACTTATTAAGGCTTTGAAATATATTTTAAAAAATAAACTCATTTATTTAGATTTAATCAACTTTTAGTTTATTTCAATTAGTACAATTAAAAAATTATACATTTTAATTTTTACCATTTTTTTCCTTATGTTATAGGATATTTTTGTATATAACGTTTTGTATGTCCTAGATACAAAATCTACTAGACTCCACAAATAAGACATTCATAGGCCGTAAAACTGTCCACAAGATTACTTGATTCGAAACACGCCCTTTTTTTATAATTTTACAGTGTAGTTTAAAACTGAAAAACGAAAGTAAAGCAATATTTTTTCATAAACTTTATAAAGGGATCTTCTCTTCTTCTTAGCTTTACAGCCCAAAGCAGGCCAGGGTCGTTCAAACAAGTTTCTTCCACCAAAAGTTTGTCAGGTGCATGTTTTTTTTTTCAGTTAGTTGCTTTCAATGTCATCTGAGTGAATTATTATCCCAGTTTTTTACTGGCTTTTTAAAAATTAATAGTTTCGTGGGTTTGTGTAATCCTTTGATCAAAAACACTTGACGAAGATATTGGTCAACACACGAAAAATACCTTAAAATATAATTTTTAGGAGATACCAACTGCTGTTCAATATATTGGGAAATAACAGGATGTTATTATAAAGTTGAAATGTTAATAAAGAGCACAGCTTTATGGATCACTAACGCTATTCATGGAACCACATAGCACTATAGGGTTAACACAAAGTAAACACTATTCAAAATCTCTAAGGTTTTCAGAACGCAGCTTTTAGCAGCTGAGTTTAAATTAGGGTTGAAGAAAAAGGGGGATATTCTGACCAATAACTCGGTGACCTATAACTTTGACCAATAATTCATAGAAATACATTCACTAACTAAGATTCCCTTGAATAAGAAAAACTCATGAACTTCAAATACTAACGACATGTATTAATTATCAAGACCTGAAATACTCTTTTCAAAGACCTCTTTATAATGAACGTGAATGGGGAAAAAAACAGATTTGAAAAAAGAAAAGAAAACATAGTCGCCAACGACACAGAGTGAAATAATAAAGATGAAGAAGAAAAAAAAAGAAGAAAGAAATGACCGTGGTCGCCGAAATATCAGATCAAATCAGGATCCATCTGGAATAATACGGAACTGTTGTCATTAACTTGGGTATCTTACATTCATATTAAAAAAAATATTCCAGAGTATCTAGATGAGTGGAAAGAATTAGGGGGTTATAGAAGTTAAATGCATGCCTAAGCTTCCAACAATATGCGGCAATAGATGATTTATCGAAATCTTGAAGACGGACATAATCAATACATACAATAAAATAAAGTGTCTGCCAGTTCTGACCGTCTGCATGCCGAATTACGGATAAACCGTAGACATGATTTTTAACATGAAGCTAAATGTACTTGTAAACAAATTACGAAGCCCGATTTACGATTGATTTGATTTTTAATTATGAATTTTTTATTAAACTTTTAATTAGGAGTTTTTTATATTAACTTCGAAATGAGATAAACACATGCTGCGAGCCTTTCATTTTTTATTCAAAAGAAGAAAGGCAAATAATTATACGATTTTACATTGATTTTTAACGTATAGAAAATAGAAATTGCCTGATTCCCTCTTGCAACCAATTCTACCGTCAATGCCAAATAATTTCATCTCTCCATCGACGCATGCGCTAAGGGTCTTTTATCGAATCCGTTTTTATGCGGTGGTATTAGAATATATTTTATAATATCAATGGTTAGCTAGTTTATAGCTCTATTAAACCAAATATGAGTTTCATTGGTAGCACGTTTAATTAATTGAGTATTGTTCCTTAATGCAAATGAGAGATCAATTCGCGATCGCAACGAACTATAGGGGGCGTTGTTGTATGAGACGCATACCTGCGATTTCTANTGGAATTTAGTTGTTGTTTATTTAGTTATTGTTATTAGTAGTTCTTGTTATTTGTTTTAGTTGTTGTTGCTTTTTTTGTTGTATTTAGTTTCAATAACTTTTCTTTATAATGCAATAAAATCTGGCGAGCAGCTATTTAAATAATCGAACACTTCGTTTGTTTATTTGTGGCTTGAAGTTAGGCTCGCAGAAAATGCCGTTCATGGGTTAAATTTAGTAGAACAACACAACCTGTGACGTAGGCTATATTATACCCAATTGAGTATTGTTCCGTAATGCAAATGAGAGATCAATTCGCGATCGCAACGAACTATAGGGGCCGTTGTTGTATGAGACGCATACCTGCGATTTCTATATGAACCGTCATTCAGTTACTCTGGAGACGTCTTTAATGTAGCTTGTAGCATTGTAACGTTCCTTCTTTAATGTGGCTTATTAAATTTAAAAAAGAAATATGTTTGATATCCTTTCTTATACAACCGAAAACAAGATGGTATCTCTGTTTTTTTTTAAAGAAGGAACATCCAAAACACATCTGAAAAATATTTGTAAATAAACAGAAAAAAATATGTATCTTCTTATTAGGGTTAAAACCTAATGCCTGAGAAATAGTTTTACTAAATTTAATGATGTAACATGAAATCATAATTTACG
>NC_092208.1:92903434-92914988 GCF_043381705.1 Parasteatoda tepidariorum
ATTAGAATTGTTCTTCAAATGCTTGGCGTGTTCTGCTTCAATGTTTGGCATTTTCTGGTTAGTTTTTTCAAGTTCTTCAGCTGCTCCTTAGGGACATTTTTATTTTTATTTGCTGCTAAGAAAATGGCGTCCGTCATGGCAGATGATTTTGATGAAACTAAATGAAAACGTGATAAATTAATGTCTGATATTTACAGGCTCCCGATAGAGGGCGTACTCGAGCGTTGCGATCGTGAATATAGCTGAGAGTATATGCTTTAACGTGAACCTTAATCTTAGCTTTTTCACATAATTGTATTTATTGACTTAAGAAAAAAAAAACGTTCTTAATAAAATTTAAATAAAAATGTTGAAAGAAGGAGAAATAAGAGACATTCTTCTTCTCTTTGTACGAAATACTTTTGATGTATCGACGATAAATCATACTGTTTAGATGATACTGTTTACTGTTGATTCATGTTAACAGAAATAGTTTTTAGTTTAATTTTTTTTAAAAATTAATAATTAGGTTTAGTAATTTCTAGTGACTCAAAAATTTCAGTTTACTTTCTTTGTTAAAGAATTTTATTCTATATGTATTTTTAATTCTAAAGCTTCTTCTATTAAATGCTGTGCATTCTGAATAAAATTTTTCATAAATACTGTGCAGCTGGTTCAGAGGTGAGAAAATTAAATTATTTGATAAACAAGTATTTTATTAAAATACTTTTATTTCTAATGTCTTTTACGACATTCTGTGTAAAAATAAAATAAAGATATAATAATTAACGTGTAAGAAAAGTAAAATAACACATTTCTTCAAACTAATAAAAAAAATTTTTTTTTTTAAACAAACTAAAATAGCAGTTTCATAAGCAGAGTGTTACGTAGTTGCAGCTTTTAGAATCTTTGTCAATAAAATCGCTTATATTCGAGCATTTAAGGAGAAAATTTAAATTCAAAGTAGAAATAAATAAGTTAATAAAAATTGTAAACAAAATAAAATTGTTTGCATTTAAAGATAAACTTATTGCCAAGTCAATATGCAAAAAAACTAAATAAATAAGTAAATAAATAAATAATAAGGTTCCTGAAATAGTAGGTAAATAATTCCAAGGGGATTAAAGTACCGTTCGTGTTATCGAAAAGGTTGAAAAAACAAATATTTCAAAGATATCAAAATGCATTTTACACCACCTACGCAATTCAGGTAGTCACTGTTTGTTTTTCCTAATTAAAGAATTTAAAATATAAAAGAGCTGTGAAAGATTTTTCAAACATAAAAGGCTGTTTCCATTTTGGAAAACCTTTTCAAAAGAAAAGCGCCTTTCGAAAGGAAGTTAATTTTCAATTCGCATGTTGATTTGACATTTACCCTTAGGATTTTTTCTTTTTAAATTTCAGGCAGTTCTACCAATTTCTAAATTTTTATTCACAGTTTCAGTTTCCGCACCAAATATGTAAACTGGGCTATAATTATATAAGTTTTGATAAAAAGAATTGCGTCGCAATGAACAGTTCTTTTGAAATCATTTTTATGAATTTACATTAAATTCTTTAGTGATGAGGAAGTCGATGGTATATTTTTCAAATCTAAACTAATTTTAATTAATGATATATACATTCACGCATAGGAGGTGAAAAATAGTGCCCCTTTATCTAATTTAGAAAGCTTCAGAATTGTCCAGATAAGGATTGCAATCGAGAGTAAAAACGGGATTAGTTACCACACTTTGCGAAAATTTCATCAAGTCTCGATTGCTTCTTATTGCCGTGTAAAAATCGTGTTATTTTATACAGATATATTTCAAATGCTCTTCTTTTTCCCTGCATAAAGATGCGATAAAGTTGTATTGATAAACAGATATTATTGATGAATTAGTGATAACTACAAAAAAGCATCATAATTATATTGATTCAATTTTTGGGAATAAATGTTAAGGAAAAGACTCTCATTAAACTAGTCTAAAAAAATGGACTACCAGTTTTCAAATAAAATAACCGGCATCAAGGTCACTCTATTTGCACACTCTCCGTTACCAAGGTTCTGCCGAATCTTGTCCTTTCTCTACGCCAGTATAGCCCAACTTGTTTTCGATAAAGGAGAAAGGAAACGTGTAAAAAAGTGAAGAAATCGCTTGAACTATTCCATTTATGAAGAGGATAACAATGTAAGGAATATGTGTGTCATTGCACTATAAAATTCTTTTACACCGAATCGAATGTTTAAAATCGATCGAGGATGATCGATGATCGTATGATAAAATAAATTTCCACATAGTACCAGGATATTCTGCAGAATGATTAATGGGAAGAAAAAAAAACCTTTATATGCTGAGCAAAGTATATAAAAGTTCTCTTATTTCATACTTTAGAAAAGAACGCCTGGAGCTCTACCCAATTAGCACAATTCACAAAAATGATATCGTAAAAACTAAGCTTTGAACATTGTACAATATCGTAGCGAAACATTGCACTACATAAAAATAGNCACACTCTCCGTTACCAAGGTTCTGCCGAATCTTGTCCTTTCTCTACGCCAGTATAGCCCAACTTGTTTTCGATAAAGGAGAAAGGAAACGTGTAAAAAAGTGAAGAAATCGCTTGAACTATTCCATTTATGAAGAGGATAACAATGTAAGGAATATGTGTGTCATTGCACTATAATATTCTTTTACACCGAATCGAATGTTTAAAATCGATCGAGGATGATCGATGATCGTATGATAAAATAAATTTCCATATAGTACCAGGATATTCTGCAGAATGATTAATGGGAAGAAAAAAAAACCTTTATATACTGAGCAAAGTATATAAAAGTTCTCTTATTTCATACTTTAGAAAAGAACGCCTGGTGCTCTACCCAATTAGCACAATTCACAAAAATGATATCGTAAAAACTAAGCTTTGAACATTGTACAATATCGTTGCGAAACATTGCACTACATAAAAATGGACCCCTTTTAAAACGTATATTCAATATCGCGAAACAATATTTATTGCTCGAAAATGTAAAAACGTGGGGAACGTCGATCGATATCTCTCAGCATTTCGGATATCTCTAAATTTATATTTTATATTTATTTATGGAATTATAACAATTTGACGTCATTTTTTATCTTTTAAATAATTAATTTTGATTTAAGAACACAATAAAGTTTAAAATGAAAAGTTTTACAAACAGACTTTTAATGTGAAATCGACGGGAATCGTACAATATCGTACACACAATGTCGATTTTCGCCAATATTGACAATGTCGGTCGATGTAGACTAAAGCTGTTACAATATCCCTGTGCTACTTGGGTATAGGAAATCGGTTTTTAGTAGATTAACGGAAACATATAAGACAGTATGTTATCTGAGCAAAAAAATATGTAATTTATAGACAGTTGAAATTTGCAGTTTTGAGCAAGGCTGAACCGATGCATATATTCTTGTTCGTGACCTAAATAATATAACTCTAAAACTTAACTCTATAACTTAACTCGTTATAACTTAACTCTAATGATCCAGAAGGGCGTTTAATCGGTAACGCTACATAACGTTAAATTTCGACTTTAAGAAACCCGTTCTAGTTGCCTTGACAACAAAAGAATAAGAGAAATCATATTGAGAAGTTTAACTTTTAGCAAATAGGATCTCGATGTTGAAAAACCGCTATGCTGTTTTTGAACTTATTCAAAACAATGAAATAATTATTTTTAAATGATACAATATTTGTGCTTCACATTCTCGTCGATATCTTAACTGATTTGATTTTTTTTTGTATAACAAAGCGCAGATGCATAATAATTTATTCTTAAAAACATCTGTAACATAATTTTTGTGTTTAAATTTGCCTGCAATTTCTAAAGCTAAGTTGAAAAACGTTAATTATTTTAAAACGCGAGGAAATTTTATTTAGATATAAAGAGTATATTTTATATATATTTATTTATTTATTATAATTATTCATAATTTATATTTTTTATATTAAATTTATTAAGAGGGTTATATTTATGTTTTATATTTATAAATTATATTTTGGAACTGAACTTAATCAATATTTTAATGTGGTGAAAAGGGCTACTTTTAGTGTATTTTTAGGATGTCATTTTGCGAAGAAAAAAAAAGATCTGACTTTAGTTTTGTACGTAGAACGTGCTAGGCCATATGAAGATTGAATATTAAGCATTATTAGTAGTTTTTGGAATTGAAATTAATTTTAACAGCGTAAGGAACAGTATTGTGCCTTTTAAACCATCCAATAAATTAGAGTATGTATTTTTACATAAAATAATATTTGTTTCAGGCTCCTCAGATCTTTAATATTGCATCTTAAACTTAAAATTTTTAGTATACATATTTTTCAGACTTCATTTTCATTATTTTGTATTAATTTCGGTCAAAATAAGTGAAAAATAGCATTTAATGGTTATGAAATGTAACATGAAACAAAGATCTTTTTTTTTTGCATCAAAGGTAAAATCTTCCAAACAGGGCTCACTTCCAAACAATAATTTTTAAAATTTGCACTTATTTACAGTTATTTAGATATAAAAGAAACAGTTATTTATCATTGAGATTTCTTTACTGTTCATTATTAATTATTGATAAATTTTTGAATATGAACGGAAAAATATTTCAAACTACTTTTTTTGGTTTTTATATTTTAGTACAAATATAATTCCGATAATCTAACCAATTATTTTAGTTACTATTAGATTACTGTACTATTAGTTTACACTCTCCCTATACATCTTGTTTTCAATCGTTCATAAAATACTTTTCATTCATCCATTCAAGTACAAATACATTTTTTTAAACTTGTATTAATTGTATAAACTTGTACTTGTTATTTTTTTTTAAATTGTAACTACACTTGCATGTTAATACAGTTTTTTCAAATATTAATTCATTCATTAAATTTAATTAATCAATTTTAGTTTTATATAGGAGAAAAAAAAAATTTATTTCATAAAAAGTAACTAAAATAAAAATTTCATTTGTTGATCTAAATAGGAATTGACTTCAAGTTTTTTTTTATATTGCTTGTTTATAATTAAAAAATGAAATAAAAAATATATTTTTGCTTGTAATTAGAGGGTCAGAAAAATATACACATAAAAGAAACACGTCGAAGGATTAATTAGGGAGAATCTGATCACTACATCCAAAGCTATTAAATTATTTTTCAACAATCTGAGTGAACGCTAATTCTTCTACTTTTCAAAAAGCAAAATAAAAATAAAGAGTTGTGTTTTGTTCTATTGCATCCCTAAAGTAAAGTACGATGTTGCACAAATGCTTATTTAGTTTTTATAAAATAATTTTAAATTAGAATTTTTATCTCGAAATAATTTGTGATACTCTTTCAAGATGTTACTACAGAATACCATCGGAATAATGTGATTACACAATATCTTTTTTTAAATTTATTATAAATGCATTATTTTTATTACTTATAATTTGTTTCCTAGCATCAACCATGCAAAACACTCTAATTTTATCATTTTGTCTTTTAGTTTTCACTTTTGGACTAAAGGATATATTTCGATACGTGATTTTGTTTTACTTTATTGATCAAACCTGGATTACAATAACTGCACCCCGGATATGAAGAATTCCAAAAAAGAAAAGACGTAGTTTAATGATGGAGGTACGTAAATTTTGACTAACATTTTTAGCGTGCTGAAATAATAAAACATTTTTTTTACTGTAATCTGTAAAAAAAAAAAAGTTAATTAATCAATACTTGTGCATTTCAAAGCCTATAATTTCATCACTGAAACTGGTAAAATGGTAAAATATTAGTGTTCATTCTTGTTCAAAAACATTCTTTTCAATTTCCTGTAGATCTATTTTACACCAGCCCCGCTGTTCGGTGTCTCAAACTTGCTGCTTTCGACACTAGTCTCAAATGCTAAAAACAAAACACTTGTTCTACCATTTTTTTCTGTTTCTTAAAAAATGAACCGTCATTTTAAAAGATCACAGACGTGAAACGGATTAAGAAAATGGCTGATGGAGTATCTATCGAAGCATGTAAAATCATCTAATCCAATTTGAGCGAATAGAGCGAGCGTTATTCCATAATTTATTTGGGTTTCTGGCAAACTGCACTGAAACAATTGGGTACTTGCAGTCCAAGAAGAAGAAGACAACCAATACCCACTCATGTGACCTATGACGTCAGAACCAGCTGATCTTTATCAGCAATATGGAGTACTAAAGTTTAGCTAAGTTTCTCTATATAACTTAAAATGTTAATGAACTCTAAGTTAATTAAATACAGAACCGTATAACACATCAAATGTGTTGAAATATAATTCTTTCTGTTGTTGTTGTTTCTAATGCCACTTGCCGCACAGGCAAGCCTGCTTGGTGAAACCGAGCAAATTTAAGGCAGAGTGTGCGTTTCTTGTTTTTCAGTGGAGCCATCTATGTCCAAGAATTCGACTTCTACCACCATACGTCGCGCTCGTTTATAAGGCGGACCCATTCATACATCCATTCATTCATCCACAGATCGTAATTTTGACCTGAATCAGAGAACGATCGATCTCCAATCCTGTACCCTTAGAGGGGTTCGAACCAACGAACTCACGGACATGGGCCCAGCGCCCTACCGACCAGGCTATCCCGGCATAATTCTTTCTTGTATACTTCTTTTACTTAAATTAGATTTATTATTTGTTTATGTATTTCATTGTAAAAGTGATATATTTTTTGTTTCGTGTAACTGGCAACTTCGATGCATAATAAGTTTGTTTATGTTCTAATATGGCTCCGTGCCTGTCGTTGTGCAAATATATAGTGGTAGAATTGGAATCTCCATGAAAGAATGTAGAATGTATCAATTAAAAGAATTGGTACTTGAAGGGCTTTGTTTACTCGAAATAGAATGGAAAGAACAGTTGCTAACGTCAACAAATGCCATGTTTCAACAACCTATCAGGATCGAGATACCCACACTACGCCACTTGCAATTATCCCATTCTGTCTTATAGAGCCGCTGTGGCTCAGGGTATAGAGCATGAGGCCTCTCAATAGAAATGACTGGCTGGTATGATTTCTGTCCGCACCGACTTCAGTGCTGGCATCATTAGTGGAAGACGGATCATGGATTAGAATTCCCTTGCCGTTAGGCTAACTGTGAGGGTTTTTTGTGGTTTTACACTTCACGTAACGCAAATGCGAGTTAGTTCCATCAAAAAATCCTCCATGAAAACTAGGTTGTTCCAATGCTTGATCAAGGAGTTCCCTTGTCATCTGGATTGGGTTCAAAATTATAAGGATACGGAGTTGAAACACTGATAGACGTAAACTCAGAATTGGGTCGACTGTTCAATACGATTATAAAATAAAATTCAGTCTAATACGTTAAGTTGCAATTCGATCTTCGAAAACCATCTTTATTTTGACGAAGTTTAATTTGAAAGAATTCTAAATTGATTTGGTCATCCATTTTGGGCCGCTGCTATAAAATAGATTGCTTTAAAGTATTTGTCATTGATTTTTAATCAACTGTATAAAAAAAATCATCAAAGATAGAGCCCATAAAAGAAACCTTCATCAATCATACCAATAAGCAATACCGCAATTAATGTTCTCTTTTTGGAGCAGGTGGTCAAAAATGAAAGCTGTATTGGATACTGAAAGCAATGGAAATGGTAAGGAGGAAAAAAGAATAAACAAGAAAAAAAGGAATGGTTAAGAAAATTCATCAAAGCGAATCGATAGATCGATAAGCTAGCTTTTAAGTGATTTTCGAACGATCTAAGGACTTCAGCAAAGCTCCTAGGGGTTGTTCTAGTAAAGAATAAGACGAGGCGGCAAACTCTAGGTTCCGAATTATTGGAGATTCTTTAGGAAATGGTTTTCTGAAAAATCAGGTTGTTTGTTGGAGTAGGACAATTTGGTGGAAATTGAAAGAGCAATGGACCACTGGACAAGAAAGGGGTGATTGTGGGAGCTCAAACGATTTCTTTTGGTGTTTGAAAATGAGTTCATGGGTAGGAAAGAAAAAAAATCAAAGCAAACAGCTTTAATGTTACCAATCGTCAGAGGATTGATATGTGTTCTTTCGAAACCTGTAAAATACAAGGTTGTCCGAATCGTACAGATAAAGAGAGGGCGGTATATTGCCTAACAAAACATTATCGAAAAAAAAAAATTTAAAGGTAATCATGATACGTTTGCTTATTATTAGATTTTCGAAAAATATCTTTGTTTCAAATCATTTAATTTAAAACAATTTTTAAGCCTTTTATTCAAATCTATTTTCGATAGATTAAACATAAATAATAAGAAAAACACCATTAAGTTTTCTATTCAAAATTACTACCCACATCATT
Source organism: Parasteatoda tepidariorum (assembly GCF_043381705.1). Lineage (NCBI taxonomy): Eukaryota > Metazoa > Arthropoda > Arachnida > Araneae > Theridiidae > Parasteatoda > Parasteatoda tepidariorum. Next base: position 92,911,752 of record NC_092208.1, read on the forward strand.
TCTTCGCCTTGAATATTTGATTAAGAAAACAGATCTCAAAGAATTCTCTCAACTTATAAGTGCTATTTATATCGATTTATCAAACCTATTTAGGTAAGTACAGTGCTCAAACTAATACTCTGAATTTTGGTCCAATGAGAGTGTAGTTTATACACACTAGAACTTAATGGATCGAGGAGGGCTTCATTTTAAATATACCAATGAATTGGAGCAGACGATATATTAAATTGAAACAAGATGAACATAAACGTACTTTCTCTTCTTCTTATTTCGGCCGGATACGGATCCTACAAACATAGGTGGTAACTGCAATCTAGAAACTATGGTCAGGAGAGTGGTTGAAAATTTGGACCTCCTAATGTTAATTTTTTTTTATTTTGCAATATTTCGAGAATTTTTAAGCAACTCGAAAAGTTAATTGTTACACAATTATTAAGATCATTTATCCGAAGATAATTCCGTAAAAAAATTAACGTGTAATAATTATTTACTTTATTTAATGGCCGTCGAATGAATCATGGAAGCACATTAAGGTGCGCACAAAAATGAAAGCACATTTTTGCACCCTTATAAATAATACTACAGAAAATTTAAATGAAATAGGTCGGACAGATCTCGAGAGATCAAATTTTAAATGACAGCTATTTTAAAATTTTAAAACTCAAAAACTAATCTACCGATCTGGTTTGATGCTTTTATCATAAAATTAAACTAATGCACTGATATAAATTTTTCTTAAAAAAATTGTAAATAATATTTTTAAATTTTTTAGAATTTAAAAAAATTCTAAAAAATAATTGATCTTATTACTGTCGTAACGTTTTTGCATGCAATTCTTTTCTAAAAATAATTAGAGTGATGCTCCTCATTAAATCTCTCAAGCATTGAAAAGCAATTAATAAGCCCAATCCTCATTAATGAAATCAAATCGAAAATCCCTTTTAAAATTTAGAAAAAAAAAGGTAATTATGAAGTCAAAACAGATCTTTTCAACGAGAAAATAGCCCGAAGTGGGGATTGACTACAAGAGAAGAAAAAAGGATATAATAATATCGGGAATCGATTCCAAATGTAGACGACCCCCTTTTTTTTCCGACATCATTACGAAGCCTTTCCTGGAGGGTCATCTAATAATCATCTAATGAAGTCTTTTACGGCATCGAAGAAATTTTTCTTTTTTTTTCCTCTCTCTCTCCTTGAAACCTTCCACCGCAATTTGTTGGAACATTCCTTTACCATCGCAAGTTTTCGTTTTGCGAATTCATTACGTAAGCATTCTTTAGGGATATTATGTTTCGCAATATATAATTTGGATAAGACGAAAACAAAGTCTTGTCGTTTTGTCTAATGGGGTGGAAATTTTTAAGGGTGAATGATCACGTGTGTTCGATATTTTTTTGTCTTTATTATTATTTTAAAATATCGTAATACACTTTAAAAGATTTTTGTAAATTATTGAGGTACTGTGATCAAATAGGAAGTTATGTTAAATAAAAAAATTCCGTTTTATTTTGGATATCAATTTTTTGTTTATTATTTACTTTTGCAAACGATGAAACGTTTTCATATCGTTTTATATGATTTACGTTTGAAAACGAAACGATTTCTCGTTTGTATTCTTTTGGACTATTTTCACAACTATTAATATTTTTTAATTCCATAAACCATCAAAACACATGATTCATTAAATCTAAGAAAACGCCCATTACGTATAAAAAAAAATATAAAAATAAATGAGTAAATGATAGTATATATCATTTCCTCAAAAAATTCCGTTTTATTTTGGATATAAATTTTTTGCTTATTATTTACGTTTGCAAACGATTGAACGTTTTCATAGCGTTTCATATGAGTATCGTTTTATATGATTGACGTTTTCAAAAGATAAAACGTTTTTATATTGATTTATGTGAATATTTATGTTTGCAAACGAAACGATTTTTTTTGTATTCTTTTGAACTATTTTTGAAACTATAACTATTTTCTATTTCCACAAACCATCAAAATACATAATTCATTAAATCTAAAAAAACGCTCATTAAGTATATAAAAAAATACAAAAATAAATGAGAAAATGATCGTATCTATCAGTCATAGAGCGTATTTTGTATCATAAAAAAATGGCTGGAGCTTTTAGTTTGGCAATAAATCATTCATAAGTAGACGTGGTAAAATCTATTAGGTTCTGTTCAATACATTACTTAATCTTTACCGTGAAAGATTTTAGTGACAAACAAGTCATTTATTAAATTATTATTGAATTTAAAAAAATGTTGAAGAATAAGAGTAAAGATTATAATTCATTATACTTATATGGCAGTTTTTTTTTTCTTTTTAGGATAATACTAAATTTTATAAAAATATTCGAAGAACTAATGAAAAATTTTGCCTGAAATTTTAATTACTCACATATTCGTAAAAAATAAAAATAAATTAACTAAAAATGGACAAAATGCAAAACGTTCAAAAAAATCAGACATAAAGTGAAAATTATGAAATCGTAATTTCCAAAATGAATTATTCTTGTAATTGTATTTACTAAAAATTCTTTATTGAATTTTAAATACATCGGTTAATAAATGAATAAATTAACCACCCCTCCTTTCTAAAAAATTTCCAAAAAAGGGCGAAAGTGTTTTGCAGTAAAAAAGGCTAAGTCTTCCTACAAAAAAAAATATTCTTAAATAGAAATACTTACAGATAGTTTATTGGGGGGGGGGAAAGCTTTTTTGAGTCAAAAGTACTTGTAAAATTTTAAATACAATCCTTCTACGTTTTTATTTTTATTTTTAACTAAAATATTCATGCTTTGGTTTGTCTTCGGGATTTTTCGCTGTTAGTTTCTCTTTATTGAAAAACTGCAAAACCCATAGTAAGGTGAGATGAAAAATATCACTGCTCCGTTTTAATGACATTATGCTGTAATGAAAAAAAAATACGCACTTACCACTTTCAAAAAAGAAATTCCTACTGCGGAAAAAAATATAGTAAGATCAACAAATGGGATACTCTCATCCCTGGTTATCTCATTAACAGTTGATACACAACCACCCGACGTATAAACCTCAGCGCTAGCTGGTTGTTGCTTATTAACAAGAGGGGGTATTAACGTTACAGCAGTTAGGCTTATCTTAGCGTCGGCTTCTCTTCGTTAATAGAGAAAAATCAATAGCTCATTTTTGTTTTGCTAAGAGTATTAATTACATATATATATATATATATATATATATATAACAC
>NC_092208.1:92915675-92933605 GCF_043381705.1 Parasteatoda tepidariorum
TATAGCCATGTCTAGTATTTTTATATCAGAAGATAAATAGGAGTTGTTCTAAATTTTCCGAAAGGAATACATTTCACAAATGCAAGAATAAAAACAAATTGATTCAAGGAAAGAGGGTTCATTTTTTTTCCGTTGGCTTTCGAAATGTCGAATTGATAAACTGCCTATATTTCAGTTTTACTTTAAATAATATTTTTCACATACTTATAACTTTTTTTTTATGAAGAAGTCTACGAGAGACACATTTAAATTAAATTCTTTTCTCAATTTGCTTTTATTTCTTAAAATACCACGTATTTATTGAAATCGCAACTTTATATTAATGACCTGTATGTAATGGCGAATGTCAATATAATTCGGGTGAGTAACGACATTCACTCAATCTTTTTTTGAATTTCTGTGGAATATTTATTACGTATTAATTACTATTAATTTAGCTAGAGACACGATGGCTCAGTGGATAGAGCGTTCGCCTTCCAATGAGGTGAACCGGGTTCAAATCCCACTATGGCTGGTCGATACGAATCCGCATCCGGCTTGCGTCGATCACATTGCTGACATGAAATATCCTCTGAGGTAGGCGGATCATGGGTTAGAGTCCCTTTGCAGTCAGACTAACCATGGGAGATTCTCATGGTCTTCCTCTCCATGTAACGCAAATGCGGGTTAGTTCTATTAAAAAGTCCTCCACGAAGGCAAAATGTCTCTCTATACTTGATCTAGGAGTTCCCTTGTCTTCTGGAGTGGGTTCAAAATTACAAGGCTACGGAATTGAACATTAGTATTCGTAAACCCATAAAAATTGGGCCGGCTGTTCAATGACTGTTATAAAATTATAAGATATTAATTTATCTCATATTTTAATATTTGCTTAATACTAATAATATCCCATTGGGATAGATTAGGAAAAGCATCATTGTAGAGAATAACAAACAAATGTAGATTTTGCAAACGCCCTTAGCAATGAAAAAAAAAACATTTGTATCAAGCAATGGAACTTTACTTTAGGAAACATCAGTGTAGGAAATATCGGGCAAGAGTAAGCCTCAAAATAGCCGCATCATTGCTGGGTATTTATTTCGTTTCAACCGGGTATTGTAATTAATAACCGGTATTAGTAAATAATATCCCAGTCTTTTAGTATATGTGATAAGCGCGCATTAATCGAATAGTCAGGTATACACTTTTCTGGCATTCACTACAGGGATATTTTTGAAGTTAAGTCCCAGAGCTCAGTATATACTAAGCAATAATCAGTTACAAATATTATCAAGGTTGGTGGCATCGAGGGGGCTTATTCCCATTTTATAAATGAAGGAACTTAGCCACTTCCAAGATAACAATTTTTCCCTCAATATTCATGTAATTAAATTTACAATTAAAATAAAAAATAATATTTTTTTTTGTGTCTGAATTTTAAGAAAAATGTATTTATTTCAAACGAGTTTTAACGTTTCCTTGGGGACAACAGCCACGAAATCATCCCTTACTCATTCCCCAGCAGAAGAAATATATTCTTCATTGCCGACTTATTTGAAAATTCTTGGTTTCAATTGTCGCATTGAGCAGAAACAAACAAACAAACAACGAAATCGAATTTCAAAAAATGAATTAAAAATGAGAGATAAATAATTTACAGATAAGCAATTTAGTTTATTAATTTAATTTTAATTTTAAACCCATTCGGTTCATAAAGTTAAAATTACAACTTTGAACTCGTTATTGCAATGTTGAGAAGTTCAGATAATTCCGGAACTGGGTGGGTTACTAGGAATAATGGAACAGTCACAAATCAAGTTCTGCCTTCTGAGAGGAACATGGTGAAAATATTGAAAGCTAATTTATTTCGTTTATCTGAGGGGCATCAGGGTCACAATATATATATATATATATATATATAAAACATTTACGTTTACATAACAATTATCATATTTGCCACCAACTTGACTGAATGGATCATGGTATATGAGAATTAAGTCATCACAAAATTTAGTCATATTTCTGCTGAATTTTTGTTCTTATTTAGGCAACTATTTTCCTAGTTTTTGGCTACTATTTTCATGTTTTAGGCTACTGAAAGCAACTATTCTGTTAATTTTTTTTGTGGCAACTCTGGGTTCGCAAAATACTATGGAAAAAAAACTTTATAATTTTGCACTAATGATTAAAATATTAACTCTCATAGAGTTTCTAAAATTTGTTTTAAAAGATACTTTTATTAATGAATTAACTATTCAGAGGTATAAAAATTCCTAAATTTGCGTATCAAAAGATTAAATGGAACTTTTCTGCATATTCCATTGCACCCAATATTTTGCAGTTCTTGCATTGGTGCAATGTAATACTTATTCGGATAGGGAGTTGGCAAACTCCAAAAATAGTGCGAATAAATACTATATTAATACCGAATTCGGAATGCATATTGTACATTTTAAAGGGTGCAGTTAAATTCAAAAGGCAGTTATTGAGGAAGCTCACGCCAAGCTCAGATGTATTTAGTACGTTTATGAATTATTTATCCCAGATTTTGGTTTACGTTTAGAAACCGTCAGACAATAATTCTAATTGTTTACAAATCTATCAAGTTTGTCTCGCACGCTGTGTTCCTATAGCGCAGTCGGTAAAGGTGTCACTCACACAGGCGATGGTGTGTTCGATCCTCGTAGTCGACACATTAATCGTTTGTATACGCAGCAAGGAACACGTTAAATCTATCGCGGCCTCTCATTGGTTGTGGTGTGGAAGTTTGAAAAGGGGGTACCAGCCCAGGAGCTATCCACGTCGTCTGACTGAGATCAAACTTACATAACATTCCTACGCTGACTTTTAAAAGATATACAGCCTCGAAAAACCGAGCTAAAGTGCTTCGTCATGATTGAGTGGTGTGTGTGCTCACAGAAACAGAACTAAACTGTTTTAAAATACTCAATACATGTTTAGTGGTATAATATAGATATTCATATAAGAAAGATTTGTATAAACCTACGAATGGATATAAAATAAGCCTAGCTGATTTTGATTAGTTGACGAATAAGCAAACGTTCCTCTCGGATACCCTGCATAATTTTGATGTAAGACATCTAAAATTAAATTGTTTTCAAATATTGTTTAAGAAAAACTGAAGAGAAAAAATTCCCAGCTGATTTTGATAAGTTGATGAGTAAGCAAAAGTTTCTCTCGGATACCCTGCATAATTTTGATATAAGATATCTAAAAATAAATTCTTTTCAAATATTGTTTTAGAAAAACTGAAGAGAAAAAATGCATAGCTGATTTTGATTAATTGATGAGTAAGCAAAAGTTTCTCTCGGATACCCTGCATATTTTTGATATAAGATATCTAAAAATAAATTCCTTTTAAATAAATTTTGAGGAAAACTGAAGAGAAAAAATGCATAGCTGATTTTGATTAGTTGATGAATAAGCAAAATTTTCACTCGGATGCCTTGCATAATTTTGATATAAGATATCTAAAAATAAATCCTTTTCAAATATTGTTTAAGAAAAACTGAAGGAAAAAAAATGCATAGCTGATTTTTATTAGTTGACGAATAAGCAAAAGTTTCTCCCGGATACCCTGCATAACTTTGATATACGATATCTAAAAATAAATTCTTTTCAAATATTGCTTAAGAAAAACTCAATAATGAATCCCCATCACTAGTTAATTAACTGAACAAATAACATCTGAAGCAGAAATTTCTCAAATATGCAGAAAAAAAGTCCGTTCTGATATACCAAATCATTAATTGTGACTTTGATTTAATGGCACTGCCTAACAAGAGTACATAAAAAAAAATGTTAAGCAAATCATTCAAAAGAAACTCTCTGGGTTTTACAAAACACACATCAAACAATTTAAATTTAAAAAGAGAACACAATTTTAACAATTCATTTACGTTTCTCATTAAGGCAAAGTTAAAATTGTTCACATCAACGTACTAAACAACCGAAATAAAAAATAAATATCGTTTGAAAGGTAATTATTATTTTGAAAAAACCGAAAACCTCAGATGAAAAAAATTAGAAAAAATAAATTGACATTCTCTGTTTTGATTTATTTTCCTTCTAGTCAAAAAGATGGAGAAAAAAAAATTTATTTTAAAAGCTATTGGACAGTTTGTTGGGAATAAAATTGCCGATATTTAATTCCGAATAGTTACAGTTAAATGCTGAGACATTTAACTGTAACTATTCAACTAAAAGATATACTCATTTGATATTGTATAAATACGATTACCATTCATACGCTTTTTCATAAACTATAACAAACAGTCTTTCAAAAAGAGGGAATTCACCTTTAATAATTTTCACCTATTTATTCAAAAAGAAAATCTTTAGAAAAACTTAATGACTTTCAACAGAAATTGTGTAAAATAGTATAATTTTAAAAAAAATCGAAAATACATTAAATGTTATAAATAACACTAAATGAGTAAAAGAAAAAAAATTGCCTGCCTGTTTCTCTCGTGCAGAAATAAAATAAAGAGGTTGCTAGTAATTAACTATAATTTTCGTCTCCTCAAGTCTGTATCAAATTTTATCGTCGAATTCTTGGGCATAGATGGCGCCACTGGAAAACAAGAACAATCGCACCCACTCAGCCTTAACAGGCATACGTCAACAACAACAACATTAAATTTAAAAAAAAAAAAATCTAAAAAAAGAAAAAAATATTTCATTATATGTTAATGCACGCACTTGGAATGAAATAGTCCTCTTATAAGCCATTGAATAACATTTTATGATAAGTCAGCATTATAGGGCGAAATCGATGACGACACATTCATGTGCAGTTCACCCTGTGAATAATTTAGTAGAAATTTGAAAAAGAATGTTTTTATGGTGCAAAAGTAACTTTCAAATTTTATGTTTACTCTATTATCAACATGTTTCATTTTCGGAAACTCAACAAAAGGTGATAGTTATGAATTATTCGGTTATTTTTACCTGTTTTGATATAAAAAAAATTTCTCTACAGTTTCAATGAACCATCAATAGGCGTAAAAAAAATGCATGTTTTTGTGTGGCTAGTAGGGTCAGACCGATGGTGGCTGGGCTGCGTAAAAGCGGAACCTATACTACACATGGTGGCACATAAAGAACGAAATTAAATTAATCTAAACCGCAATTCAATATACATTTAAATTCTCGTCGACAACCCATAATAAATAAAATAAAATAAATTACAGCTGGACCTCTATTTAACGAAGTTGCTAAATCCCGATAATAAGTTCGATATAAGGAAAATTCGTTAAATAGAAAATCACCTTTTGATATACTTAAACACAAAACAGGTTTTAAATTCATAAACACTGGACATAATTAAAATAGCAAATTGGTACAACTTTATCTCGTAAACTAGTATCTACCATTTATTTTATAAATCTTAGCCATAAAAGAAATCTGCATAGGAAGCAAGAATAGAGCAAAACATTATCCAGTGTTACACTATCATGCTACATACATTTTCAACTAAAAAAAGCTAAATTTATGTATTAAATTATGACTGTATTTATTTACTGTATAAAATTATTACTGCAAAGTAATTTTACATTACCACATGCATTCTTAAATTTAATTATTACTGATAAAATCCGTTAAGTTTGAAATGCAGACAAAAAGGTAAAGGGATTTTACTGCTTTCTCTAAAAGTTAAGGGGGCTTCGAAAATTAATTCAAGGTCATTTCCTCTATAAAATGCGTTAAAAAGTTTGAAATGTTCTGAAATATTTTGGGAAATAGGGAAAGTGGATCTCAAAGAAAATTTCGTTAAATAGAAAATTCACTTTGCTATTTGGAAATTATTTTACGAAGAAATTTCCAAAATGTTCTTGGTTCCTAGAAAAAATTCGCAAAATGGAAGTTCGTTAAATAGAAGTCCAACTGTAAATGCTTAGACGGGTACTTTTTTGGTAAAATTTCCTTTTTTCAAATGTATTGCAGAAATTAATAAAAAAAAAAGTTATTCGTTCTATTTATTTTATAAATTAAATGAAAATGTTTAGTTCTTCAAAAACATTTTTTTTAACTGATTGTATGAAAAAACTCTATTCATGTAACTTGCGTTATTCTGTAAGCTCATGTTATTTAGCTGGAAGTAAACTTATAAGTATGAGATGAATGAATTGTTGCAAAAATAACTCATTCATTTCTTAGGAAGTTAAAAATACTTTATTGTTAAGATCACTTTATAAACACACTGTGTTTATGTTTTATAAAACGCATAAACTATATTTAAAAGACTTTGTTTTTTGATATAACAGATTTACTTCATTTGATATAATTAAAAGGATGTGTTACACCAGAATTGATTTAATTCATTTTTTTTATAATTACAATTAACTCAATCTTAATTAAAGAATAATGTTAACCTTTTTATAAAACATTTTCGAGAAGTTAACAAAAACACATCGGTAATTATAAAAACGATAGGTATTCTAAAAATGTTATCTCCCTTTAATAATTTCTTAAACATGAAATAATTAATATTTTTAAAATTTGAAAGTAATTCGAAATTCGATAGTGCCAAAATAATAATAAATGAATTAACAAACATGAAAAAAAATTTATGAATTATTTATAAATCGAATCTAAAATAAATATATAGATTTCTCGCCACTATGTTAGATATCCACTTAAAAATATATTTTTTAATTTATTTATAGTTTTTTATCTGCTAGAAGGAAAAATGTATTGCGCATTTTTAAGTGATGCTTATATAAAATGATGCAGCCAGTGATGCTTATATAAAAGTACGAAAATTATTATATTTTCATTGGTATATTTAATTATTTAAACGTATTATATTATTTTTTTTTATTTTTGATCACCATATTTCAGCCGTAATCCTGTTTTTTTTTCTGCATTTTTAGTGTATTTCAAAATTTCAGCTATGAATTCAATTTACTTGCACATAAAAACCCCTAAATAAAACCCCCAAATTTTAAAACAGATTTTATCAAAATACTAATTTTGGCCACGGAACCTTGGATGCTGGCTCACTGTGATTTAAACAATGAAATCATCATCAATCGCACACCCATACAACGAATCCAAACAGGTCGATAAAATTATTCAACTGATTCAAACTCACTCGAACAAAATTCTTAACTACAGAATTTGCAAAATTAATGAAGGAAAGAGAAGAACTTAGAAGAACTTCAGACCCAGCATCTGAAAGCTCATTTATTACGTCGAAACCTCTCTAGCTTACCACTCACTTCGATCTTAATATTTAACGAAGCTGAGGCATTTACTGGAAATTTTGATAAATAAAGGACTCATTGAACTACAATTAATATATAACCGGCAATTAAAGTTCATTCACTTTACTATTTTCTAACAGCTAATTTAAAATCTCGGAACTGCACCATTTTTCTCGGGATTCTAATTTTTGAACTCTACTATGGAATGTAAAATAATTAAGATTAAATTATCTTACGTACTTTTCATTTTCGCTGTTAATGATATATTTTATCTAGATTATTAGCTTAATATATTGATTTCTAATAAATACTTGCATTCAATGCAAATTAAAACTACTATGAATTTAATTTTACTGATACTTTACTTTAAAAAAACTACGTTTCAACAATAACAGTAGTAAAAAGAACATAAATTGTTATAGAACAGCTGTTACTCACCTCCACTTTGAGTTTTAGTAGTTTCACATAATACAATAAATTTCACTTAACACAAGTTGAAATTTGATTATTATAATTAATCAGACTCAAATAATAGTTTGTTTTATTTTATCTTGAATAATATAATGCATCAACGCCTTGAAATAGACTATACTTGTAAATAATATCAGTATTACTAGGTTTCGTTGATTTTCAACAAAAAATAATTAAAATACTTTTCAGTAACATGGTATAAAAAGTAATATTAATACTAAGATTAATGCTTTAGAGTACCGAATTCCACTTTATCTTCTGTGAAACCATTTTTTAGTCAATCTTTTGTTACATCATTTTTAGTGCATTTATTATCTTCTGTGAAACCTTTTTCTGCCAATCTAATATCTTTTTTGTAATATTTTTAGCGAATCCACCATCTTTTTGAAAACATTTTTAATAAATCTATAATCAACAAAAAAACAATAAAAACATTTTAGTGGCATATTGTAAAAAAGAATATTTAATACTATGAAGATTAATGATTTAATAAATTCAATTCCACTATCGTTTGTGAAGTTTTTTAAGTGAATGTACGATATTTTGTGAAATCGTTTTTAATTAATCTACGATCTCTTATTTATCTATATTGCTCAGAAATTTCTGAAATTTTAACATAATATGTTAGGTCATTGAAGTTACAAAGTTGTTTTCGTTTCGCTGTATATTTCGAAGAATTGAAAGAAAAATGTATTAAAACTTACATAAAACTAATAAAGTTACATTAGTTTAATACAATTACATAGTCATTATTAGACATATAACAATATATACTTATTTTAGACGTAAAAAATGTTCTTTGCAAATTTTTCATTACGTTTTTCTTAAACCTATATTATTTTGCTTTTATTTCAAGAAAGTAGGTACGATATTATTCTTATATCATAAATTTAAAAAAAAACATTGTAATCAGAATTTAAAAAAATATTATAGATCGTTAACAATGTTAAGTTGCAAAATATATCATAACTCTTTGCATTCCTCCCTCCCTTGTGGGTGCAAGAAATTTGTTAACTCAGTTAAAACTTCCAAATTGAAACAATAAAAACCCTTAAACTGATTAAGTACATTGTTGTTTTTATTGAAAAGAACAGAATATGTATCTCACTATGCATATAATTTATAAAAACTGTTTTATTAATACTTTTAGCATAACGAAAAATTTACATACAAAATTAACGATTCGCGACATAAATTTGTAGGGTAAGTCAAGCTCGCTAAGTTATTGTATTCATTATTATAGTATAAAAATTTACGAATTAGAAGAATACTAAATTGATTTTGAAAATTCCATTCAACAAATTTTCAAGTTCACCCAGTTTCCGCAACCAAGTTTACGGTTCTACGCATCATTCTGCATGTTCCCAATACGTATGTTCTAATGTAACTGCGCATGCGTACCTGAAGTGCGGACTAGCAATGTTTAAAAAAAATAATAAAACAGGTAACGAGCATGCACAGTTACTTCAAAACTTATGCACTGGAACTTGTCGGATGATATATAATACTGCAAAAAATCTCTATTAAAATAATGTTGAAAATTATCTATTTGTTTTACTTTATTTATTAAACTATGAAAAGCAAAGATAAAAAATCCAAACTCTTTTAAAGCCTTCCAGCGAAATATTTAATTAACCTTACGGTGTCTAACATATAATCCACTAGACTCAAATTATAAGATATTTATTTTCTTCTCTGAAAAGTTACTTGATGTGTTTTTTTTTTTTTTTAATTTTTATTTTTTTTTTTACCTTTCTTAAGGAATTTCATTGTACTCCGACTAGGATGAATCCAATTACATATTTACGTAGACAGTCGCTTTGCAAAAGCATTCAAACAGAAAAAAAAATAATCTTAAAATGTGATTTACGTAACGAAATTGTATCGAATGTTATGCTCTCAGTAGATTAAGCAATGAAAGAATCTAAGATATTTCTGCGAAATATTCTAGAAACTTTTCAGTGACATTTCTAACTTGTTAAAAGCTCCGCAGCATTTCTTATCACTTGCAATAAAAATCAACAAAATATATGATCTCAATCGAGATCTGTGTTTTTAAAAAAATAAAGTCCTGTCCCAAAACTTCTAATACATCACGGTGTCAAAACAAACGTCGGTGCAAAAGTATGTTCATAAACAAACAAGTGAAAGTGATAAAAATTTAATTAAGTGACTTAAAATCATCTCACTATTTTCTTTTCTACCAGCTTAAATCAATTCAACCTTAGATCTATCCATCACTTCCCATTACATGGCTTCAATTTCCTTCAAATGCGCTAAGGTTTCAATCCTCGCCAAATATAATGCAATTACTCTCGCACGGCGAGGTGCTATTTCAGACGGAATTTTGGCGACCCAAATCTAATTTGTTCTCGAACCGGTCGTTGTTGCATTTCCCTCTCTTTAGACTGAAAGTACGAGTTTTACTTTTGAAACACCAGAAATGGATATTTCATTTTAATTTCTGCAGCAGCGAGAATAAGACAGTGAGAGATATTAATTATTAATGAAATCAGTACTTAAGAAAGACTGCTCTGGGTTTTGAGGAAGAGGGAATTAGGATAATTCATGTGTTTGAATAAAATGACTCCAGAGGTAATGAAAATGTTGGTAATTCCAAAAGATCAAAGCTATCGACTGCAGCTGAGGAGTTATATCTTGTAGCAAGTCTGGATTTGGTGTGTTGAATTTCACTATGTTCGTTGAATGGCAAATATTACAATCTAAATTTTAAATGTATGATAATCAGCAAATTGTTCTCATTAACACTGGAATGAGACGCTATTTAGGTGTAAGTGCAAGTTTGATAAATTGCATCTTTTATCTCACGCGAATTCTGGTGTACATGCTGATTTCTTATGACTCTAGTTTGTTATTTTTAAATTTCGTAGATGGCATCAGTATGATGGTTTCTCACTAAGGTGTCTGGATATACTTTAATAATTTTAAAAAGATTGCTTTTGAGTTTTTTTTTTCATTTGTTGTTGTTCTATTATATCATTTATTGAGTTTTCAACCAATGTTTACAAATCTTCTTTGTGTGAGGCGTATTTTTTAAATAAATAAATAATTTCTTAGTTTGCGAAAATTATTCTGTTTCAAAATTTAAAGTGTTTAATTTCTTTGATCAGAAAACATCTTATTATAGTATGTGTACAGTGTTCTTTATTATTACATAAAAAAAATTTTTTTTTTAAATTAAGTGAAAATTGCATAATTCTTCAATTTATTATTCCTTTAAAAATTTATGCGTCATAATATCAATAATATTTTTCAATTTCAAAAAAAAGTAATATCTATAACTTTTGCATTTTAATCATCTTTCAGTTTTATTTTACGTTTTTAAAATACATTGCTGTATATTTGAAAGGTAAAAAACACGAAAATAGAGGGGGGGAAATGCAATTTAGCCTGTCTCTTTACATTCTTCCCCGTTAACACTACATCTAGTTCTTTTTCGTCAAAGAGCTTTCTGCAATAAACATTAAAAACCTACTGATTTTCAAACGATAATTATGTCAAATTATGCCAATTTAACTGCTCAGAGTCTATTTTGACCTGAAAAACATGGGCAATTTTTAAATCAAATTTTATAGCATCCTATGAACGTTTAATATGAAGTATCACAAAGTGCATTTTCTTTCGCCTCAACACCTTTCATAACTAACAGTTAGTTCTAAGATATGTATATGCAGACCTAGTACACAAAGTTCTATTTGAATACTAACCAGAGAAAAAAATCCAGCCTTATCCTCTCATCTTCCGTCTCACCAAAACAAAAATCTTACTCCAAAAGAAATCCATTAATACCAGGACGCTATGAATTCAAGCTCCAGAGAGTAAGGCAAGTAAAATCATAAAGACAAAACATTCACCGACAGCAATAGAAAAAGGTCAGTAAGAATAAATAGACGGCTCTAAAAGTTGGATTCACAGAACAATATGCAAAACATTTAAAGAAAAAAAACTGTACTTTCCATTGACGTGTTTTTGCCCCAGTGCTGAGGCTTTTTAATTAAAATGGTTCAGTTAAATGCTGTTTTTTAGCATTATTTTAAATAAATGCTTTTTGTTTTTTGAATGGTAACATCTATGACAGCCTATATTTATTTTCATGTCCAAAGTCTTGGTTGATCCGATTAATATGGAAAATTCTTAAATTGCATTTTGAAGCACTGTAAATATAATTTAAAACAAAGGCTCATCATCATCATATCTGGCTAGACAGCCCAGGGTGGGCCAGTGCCTTCCTTTGAATTCGAATCCACTTCTCTCTACTTTTGACACTTGTTCGCCAGTTTTTCTCCTTTAGAGTAAGGAAATCAGTCTCAACTAAATCCAGCCATCTCAGCCTGGGTCTACCTCTTTTCCTGTTCGTTAGGGGTTTGTGTAATAGGATTTTCTTTAAATTTGAGTCATCATTCCTTCTGAAGCTGCCCAGTTCATTCGATTTATTTTTATGAATTTCACAATATCTGGCTCTCTGTAGATTTTATACAGTTTACAGTTCAGTATTATATCGTTTTCTCCAGGAATTATTTATATTTATCCCACCAAGGATGGCCCTCAAAACTTTCTCTCAAAAATGGCAATTTTATTTTCACCAGCTTGATGCAAGACTAGCTTGAGCCATAACTAAGTGCAGTACAACCAGATAGATTAAAAAATAGCAGACGACATTTTTAGAATTTTTCCGGTGTTGACTGATTCAGACTATTTTGCGAACAAGGGGCGTAGTAAACTCGTTACGGGAAAATATCAGAGAAGTTGATTGTTGATCTTCAATTAAACCATTCGGGATTGCACCATGTGAAATCTTGAAGTTTTATTAGACAAGGTAATTTTTTTCAGCCCGGCTACCCTCATATCAGTTAACCCTAAGATATTTATCGACAAAATTCTAAGACATCTATTTGAATACTAGACAAATAAAAAACTCCAACCTTGAAAGAACAAGAAAGAAATCCATTAATACCAGGACCCTATAAATACAAGTTCCAGAGAAAAAGGCAAATAAAGAGCTAACGACAGAAAATTCATCACCGGCAATAAAACGGGCCACTAATCGAAAATAAATAGACGGCCCCAGGGGTTGAATTCACAGGACGATAGGCATAATAAAAAAACGAGAAGCAAAATTTCTAAAAAGAGTATTCATTTCATTGATCACCTTCCCATCCGTCATCTTTGGGAGAAGACACGTGACCTTCGGGAACCACTTTTCCCGTTGCCTAGGGAGATGCATCGAGAATTTATTTTCGCGCCCAACACCCTTTCCTCCTTAACTGTAACCGTGTTAGATAAAAGCGAGTCTTCTTCGATTTAGGACTCCCTTTTTTTATTATTTCTTTTTGTTCGCCGTCCAGTCTTCACTAGTATCCGGAGACGAAATTGCTGCAGCATTTGTTCTTAAAGGGGTGAGTTCGAAGATTTTCTGGTTAGAGGGAAGCTTCAGGGTATAAAAAAACAGGATTAAGGTGGAATGAGCCAATAAGCGGCATCCTCTAAACGCGTGGAACAAAAATAAAAATTTTATAAGGCTATCTTTTCACTTAGGCCTGGAGTTTATGACATAAATAAGATTCCCAGGGGACGACGTATTAGTGTCACAGTTTCTGCAAATTTTTATTACCAGAGCGTGTTTAAAAAAATAAAAGTTTAAGTTTTCAAAATAAATTGTATTATTTCTCTTTCCTTTATAAAAAAAAGTATAGCCTCTGGAAAATTACTCAGACGTAGCGATGCTTAACCCACAGGACATATGCGGCCCGCCAGCATTTGACGCGGTTTACTTGTGGTGACGAATTCATTATTAATCGAATTTATTTTTCGATGACTTTTTTTTAGCAGTTGTTGCTACTATTTCCATAAGGTTCCTAACAACCAATATTTTAATACAATATTATTACAACGCGCGAAATTCGAATAAATGTGGAGGGCTTTTAACTATTTCAAAATTAATGGGTTTCAACTTTGTTTGTAACTAAAAAAGTACTTAAAAAATATTTAAAATTTAACATTTATAAAACTTCTTATAATTCATTGAAATGCTGTAAAGTTAAAAATATATTCACAACTTAATGGTGAATCTTATTTTGAGCTTTGCTTTATTTTAAATCCCATAAAATTTCCTTAGTGAAAACATTTAGATTGCTTGTGATGAAATTAGTTGATGATATTCAGTGAAGTAAGAAGATTTGCTATTAGTTGAATATGTTGATCGATAATTGTTCTTTTTATTCCATTATAAATTAAATTAGTATATATTAATAACTGCATAAATAAAAAATCAAATTATGATAAATAATTTTAAAAAAAAGAATGTTTATAGAAATTATGCCGCATTTTACATTTAGAATAAATTTTGAAAATGGGTTAGAAGGTGTGGCTGCTGGCCCCACATGAAACCTCCAAGATATAAAAAATGCGAGTGTTGTCATGTATACTTAAGAATAGTTTTCGCCAAGGAAAGTTATGTATTGACTATTAATTGATTAAATTTAATGCCAAGGCTCTTTTTCTTAGCCTTACGCATTCAATTGTGTTGGTGGTAAAGAAAGAATCAGAAATAATAACGAATTTTTTTTTTAAAAAAATCTAGCCACCCGGTAATTCTATGTAAATGTGTTAAGCAGATGTAGAGAAAATCTACAAAAAAAAAATTATTTCTTTTCCTGCACTTAATTCATGGTTGTGGCATAAAAAAGATTACCGATAATATTAAGGATTTTTATTTATTGAAAAAGGATTAAATAATGTCATAATTTAGTTCTTAAATCTTAGGAAATATGTTATGCGTATTTCAGCATGGCAATTCTCAGTAAAATATTTATTATTATTTTTTTGACTTTTATTCTGTGAATATTGCAGTTAATTTATAAGTGATAAAAAAAACATTACTTTTTCCCTATCTTTATATCTTTCTCGATAAATCTATTTCGTTACAAGAAGGAAATATTTTTTTGTTAAATTAATAGTTCAGAATTCTTTAGGTTTTAAATGAATTTTAATGTTTAAAAGCATTTGATAAATGACTAAGCTGATTGATAAAAATAAAATATTGATGAAATGAGAATTATTATACACTTGTCCCAACCATAATATACAAGGTCTAAATATTCTATAGAAGGACTTATACATATTTTACATAGAATGGCCTCGCAATGGGTAAAATATGAATTGTTTCATACTTAGCCAATTTGTCATTAGTCATTCTACAGAATGCCTAAGCAATGTATAAATATTAAACATTTCATACTTTGCCGATCTATTTTCGGTATTCTATTCAAAACTAAACATTCTTCATAATACCTAAGCAATGTATAAATATTAAACATTTCATGCTTAACCAATCTATTTTCGGTATTCTATTCAATAACTAGACATTCTACAGAATGGCTAAGCTAATGTATAAATATTAAACATTTCATACTTCGGCGATCTATTTTCGGTATTCTATTCAAAACTAGACATTCTACAGAATGGCTAAGCAATGTATAAATATTAAACATTTCATACTTTGCCGATCTATTTTCGATATTCTATTCAAAATCTAGACATTCTATGGAATGGCGGAATTCACACACTGACGGTAACATACATACTAAACTTCTTTGGAGAACGTGCTAGAGTTTTTGTTAATACAGTAAAAGCAATTGGAAGCCTTTCGCTTTCCAAAGAATACATTTGGATTAGTTTTTTTTTTCTCGTCTGTGTAATTTAATGTTAATTCTAGGATGAAAAAAGCTTTAATTTAATTCATCGAAATGAATTTAAAGATTCGATTGGCCGAATTCTACATGGAATTCTAGTCAAATAGCCTTCAAGGAATTTCCGTGACTAGTCAAAACGATACTACAAAGTAATCAAGAAACACATTTTAGAATGAAATATGAGGGGTGGAGGGGATGTTATCGATTATATGCTCCGCGTTCTTAGAAAAGAAATATTGGAGAAGTCGATATCGGATTCGAAAATCTGGCCCGGAAAGATTATTCTGTTCGAGTTGTATTCAGAAATAGAACCCAGCGCACATAATAAATCGATACGAATTGTATTTAAAAAGGAATTGCGAAAACTTCGAATACATCGAACGCAAGGTTTTTCCTTTGTATGTCGCTGCTATATTTAGACAAATTCATAGTATTCCTTTCGAATCCTTCTGAAAAGAATGTTTAGACTTTAGATGAAGAAATGTTTAGACTTTTTTTTAAGTATAAAGATGTTATTTTTGTAGCACGTGATTTACGCTCAACTTTTACTCGGTTATGTATAAGTCGTTGGTTAATTTTAAAAAAAAATCCGTTGATTTTTAAACCGTCCTTTTGAAAAGCGCCTCTCTAGTTGGAAAATTTCCCTCTTTCCGTTGTAAACAAGTTCTATTTGTAAAATCATCACTTTTCTTAATTCTGTCTGTGTTGCAGAATGATTCGGTGGCGAACAAATTTAACAAACAATAAAACAATATGATACGAAAAGGGGCTCGCCATTTAGTTCAATCCATTGCCTGCCACATAAGTGATTACAGAATTATTGTAGCGCCTTCTCTTGGTCAGGCAGAAATTCGTAACAGTCTACAAACGATTTCTCGCTCTAGCTGAATACGCGTTCTTCGTACGGGGTGAAATATAAAGTACTACCAACACAATCAATATAGCTAAAATATTTTTATATCTGTTACTATATTTTATTTTTTTCGGTGTCTTTGGGTTAATAGATTAAGAAAAACATATTTTTAGTAGTTCATCCCATGAAAATGAATATTAACTCTATTCAGTATAATTTGGCATGAAGCTACCGCATGAAGAACTTGTGATAGTCAAAATTTATCATAATCACACGATTTTCTTCCATACTTAACGGTACTTTTTCCGGTACTAAACCGTAAAAAACGTTTTTTTAAAAGTATCTACATTAAAGTGTTCCAGTATTGATGCAGTTTTAACAGGTATCAAATAGAACAACATAATACATTGTACCTATAATCGATACCGATTAAAGCCACAGCAATTACTATAATACCAGTAGTGCCTATTACCAAAATTAATTTTGCAGCATAAACATCAATAATATTTTTTTTTACATTTCTGCTAAACAAATGAGTGCTGTTTTTCTATTAATTTATGGTACTTAGAGTATATAGCTTTTTTTTAAAATTTCAATTGATAACTATTACCAAAATGAATTAAGCATCATTGGCGTCAATAACAGCTTGACGATTCTTTTATATTTCTTTTAATCGGATTAGTACCATTTTTCCCTGTACGTTGCTTTTTATTCTTTTTCCCCTTTTAAAATTTTAATAAATGCCACGGAAAGCAGGAGAAGGGGGGCCGGGAACCTCAACCAACATGTGCTGATGCGGGCCTGTGCTTCTTCACCTGAGGGAAATGGTCGCGGGCGTTGAGTCTGATTTGACCCGAATAACCTAATTCCGGGGGAAAAGGCGAGGAATTCAATTACTTAACATTGCTTTTAACATAGCTTATTTTTAATTACAATTAGTAATTATTACCAAAATAAATCAAGTAGAAATAGCGTTTATAAATGATATGGCAATTGTTTACGTTTTTCTCAAACGATTGAGTACCATTTATCTATTAATTTTGTTTCATAGAATCCATAGTTGCCTTTTTTTTTATTTCAATATGTATTTATTACCAAAATTAATTATGCATTATTAACGTCTATAATTGTTGGGAGTTTTTTTCACATTTCCCCCAAAATAAAAAAAGTACCTTTTCTCTAATTTTGTTCTAGAACATGGTCATTTTTTTAAACTAATTATTACCCAATAACAAATTTAATCAAGTATCATTAGCGTTTCGTTTGCATGAATTAGTATTATTTCTCCATTCATTTTGCTTTTCAATGCGTATCTTATTATTTTTTTATTTCAAATACCGTTGATTTTAAACTATATAGTTTTACATATCCACGTTTTGAAAACATATCTATGAACAAAATAAATATGTAGTTTTAAATAACTTTTGAAAAAAAATTTATTTGGTGATGTAATCTGCCATTGCTTTCCCGTTCATACCGATCATTGAGTTTATCTGACATAACGAATAAAAAATTATTAAAAATTAAAAAACGGGTAAAAAAAACTCCTTTTGTCTTTAATAAGAGATATAAGCTAGTAAACAGTCTCATTATGCTATTGTAGTCAAAGAAAAAATTTAAATTTGCATACGGCTGTATCGAACGAAATAATTGAAAATTTTGAAAGAATATTGGGGGGGGGGGGGA